>NC_042976.1:35422667-35720167 GCF_901001165.1 Salmo trutta | reverse complement strand
CACCAAAACTCACGGACCAGGCAAGGAGGGCATTAATCAGAGGCAACAAAGAGACCAAAGAGAACCCTGAAGGAGCTGCAAAGCTCCACAGCGGAGATTGGAGTATCTGTCCATAGGACCACTTTAAGCCGTACACTCCACAGAGCTGGGCTTTACGAAAGAGTGGCCAGAAAAAAAGCCATTGCTTAAAGAAAAAAATATAAGCAAACACATTTGGTGTTCGCCAAAAGGCATGTGAGACTCCCCAAACATATGGAAGAACGTACTCTGGTCAGATGTGACTAAAATGTAGTTTTTTGGCCATCAAGGAAAAGGCTATGTCTGGCGCAAACCCAACACCTCTCATCACCCCGAGAACATCATCCTCACAGTGAAGCGTGGTGGTGTCAGCATCATGCTGTGGGGATGTTTTTCCATCGGCAGGGACTGGGAAACTGGTCAGAATTGAAGGAATGATGGATGGCGCTAAATACAGGGAAATTCTTGAGGGAAACCTGTTGCAGTCTTCCAGAGATTTGAGACAGGTTCACCTTCCAGCAGGACAATGACCCTAAGCATACTGCTAAAGCAACAGTCGACTGGTTTAAGGGGAAACATTTAAATGTCTTGGAATGGCCTAGTAAAATCCCAGACCTCAATCCAATTGAGAATCTGTGGTATGACTTAAAGATTGCTGTACACCAGCGGAACCCATCCAACCTGAAGGAGCTGGAGCAGTTTTGCCTTGAAGAATGGACAAAAATCCCAGTGGCTAGATGTGCCAAGCTTATAGAGACATATCCCAAGAGACTTGCAGCTGTAATGGCTGCAAAAGGTGTCTCCACAAAGTATTGACTTTGGGGGGGTGAATAGTTATGTACGCTCAAGTGTTTTTTTGTGTGTGTGTGTGTTACTTCTTGTTTGTTTCATTAAAAAAAATGTGCGTCTTCAAAGTGGTAGGCATGTTGTGTAAGTCAAATGATACAAATCCCCCAAAAATCTATTTTAATTCCAGGTTGTAAGGCAACAAAATAGGAAAAATGCCAAGGGGGGTGAATACTCAGTGTACATCACTTGTTTGTATCAATTGAAAAGACATTGGCAACTTTGTATTTGAAGTCAACTTTTTTCTGAAGTTATCGGCGGTCACAGAGGTGGATAAACCATGTGATTCGATGTTTAGTAGAGATCTTTTGTATAAAGTGACACGGAAGGGCAAAAAACCTCTAATGACCCACTTAGCTGTTCTACGAGTGGTCTTAGGCAGGCGTTAAATTACGAGTGTTTAAAAGTGCAATGCAAATAACTATGGATTTGGGGAAACAGCTCGGAGATTTAACGATGCTCCTACGAAGGTTCTAACAATGAATTTATTAGCCTTAAGATGCTTTTGGGAAACCAGGCCCAGGAGTTACCTTGTTCTGTCCCCCATCTAGTGGTTAATTGTGTACATTACATTATTTAACATGGAGGCTACAGATTGAAGTATTAGGTTTACATACACTCTACAAATGTCTTGTTAACAAACTATAGTTTTGGCAAGTCGGTTAGGACATCTACTTTGTGCATGACACAAGTAATTTTTCCAACAATTGTTTACAGACAGATTATTTCACGTATAATTCACTGTATCACAATTCCAGTGCGTCAGAAGTTTACATAATCTAAGTTGACTGTGTCTTTAAACAGCTTGGAAAATTCCAGAAAATTATGTCATGGCTTTAGATGCTTCTGATAGGCTAATTGACATCATTTGAGTCAATTGGAGGTGTACCTGTGGATTTATTTCAAGGCCTACCTTCAAACTCAGTGCCTCTTTGCTAAACATCATGGGAAAAACAAAAGAAATCAGCCAAGACCTCAGAAAAAGAAATTGTAGACCTCCACAAGTCTGGTTCATCCTTGGGAGCAATTTCCAAACGCCTGAAGGTACCACGTTTATCTGTACAAACAATAGTACGCAAGTGTAAACACCATGCGACCACACAGCCGTCATACCGCTCAGGAAGTAGACACGTTCTGTCCCCTAGAGATGAACGTACTTTGGTGTGAAAAGTGCAAATCAATCCCAGAACAGCAAAGTACCTTGTGAAGATGCTGGAGGAAACAGGTACAAAAGTATCTATATCCACAGTAAAACGAGTCCTATATCGACATAACCTGAAAGGCAGCTCAGCAAGGAAGAAGCCACTGCTCCAAAACTGCCATAAAAAAGCCAGACTACGGTTTGCAACTGCACATGGGGACAAAGATCGTACTTTTTGGAGAAATGTCTTCTGGTCTGATGAAACAAAAATAGAACTGTTTGGCCATAATGACCTTCGTTATGTTTGGAGGAAAAAGGGAGAGGCTTGCAAGCCGAAGAACACCGTCACAACCGTGAAGCACAGGGGTGGCAGCATAATGTTGTGGGGATGCTTTGCTGCAGGAGGGATATGGTGCACTTCACAAAATAGATGTCATCATGAGGGAGGACAATTATGTAGATATATTGAAGCAACATCTCAAGACATCAGTCAGGAAAATAAAACTTGGTCGCAAATGGGTCTTCCAAGTGGACAATGACCCCAAGTATACTTCCAAAGTTGTGGCAAAATGGCTTAAGGACAACAAAGTCAAGGTATTGGAGTGGCCATCACAAAGCCCTGACCTCAATCCCATGGAAAATGTGTGGGCAGAACTGAAAAAGGGTGTGCGAGCAAGGAGGCCTACAAACCTGACTCAGTTACACCAGCTCTGTCATGAGGAATGGGCCAAAATACACCCAAATTATTGTGGGAAGCTTGTGGAAGGCTACCCAAAATGTTTGACCCAAGTTAAACAATTTAAAGGTAATGCTACCAAATACTAATTGAGTGTATGTAAACGTCTGACCCACTGAGAATGTGATGACAGAAATAAAAGCAGAAATAAATAATTCTCTCTACTATTATTCTGACATTTCACATTCTTAAAATAAAGTGGTGATCCTAACTGACCTAAGACAGGGATTTTTTTACAAAGATTAAATGTCAAGAATTGTGAAAAACTGAGTTTTAATGTATTTGGCTAAGGTGTATGTAACCATCCGACTTCAACTGTATATAGATTAAGCTATACAATTTGATAATACAGAACTGTGTGTAACATACTAACAGGAAATAGTCATATTTAATGTAATTTCTTATATTGTGTGTGTGATTAGGCTGCCCCCCCTAAGATTGTTTTCTCCTCTGCTCTGCGTGTTTGAGTGCTGTCTGTAGCTCCTCGGGTGTCACCAGGCCGAAGCGCACTAGAGCGTCCTCCAGCTGAGAGCGAGAGTTCCCAATAAAGGAGTGGGACAAGAATGAGGGGAGCCCTCCTCCTCCTCCCTTTAGTGTGTAGAGAGGAACTCGGACCATCCCCATCACCTGGAAGAGAGGAGGAGGGGTTGAGAAGGTAGCGGGGAGATAGGATGCAAGGAATGCCGTAAAGACATACTGTACACACAAATGCTACCTCATGGCCATGGTCTGTTGCTGTGCTAGCAGCTGCCTTTTCGACCTCCCTGATCTCTTTCTCTTCCATTCTCCGGGCATAGAAGTGAGTAATGGGGTGAGAGGAAGAGGAGGAAGGGTTGTGGCAGGAAGACACATGATCCTCCACGGTGACTGACAGTGAGAAGCCCAGCTCCTCCCACAGTTCCCTGCTCAGGCCCTCCTCTAGGGATTCTTCGGACGGGTCAACGAGACTAAGGTCAAAGGTCAGATGTCAGAGCACATATACAGTATTCTGAATCCCAATCCGTCCCTTCCACTAGTCTAGAGTAATATTCTCTGTATGACATCACTCACCCGCCAGGGAAACCCAACAGACCATCAAAACGCATCTGCATCTGTGGAGGGAGATAAATGCAGTAACTAACACGGAACCCAAACCGGCTGCGCGCGTGCGCTATCGTGCATCAATTTATTTTGTCCCTCTACACCAAACGCGATCACGACACGCAGGTTAAAATATAACAATATAATATATAACAATATATAACAATTAATCCACAAATAAAACGGTCACGCGAATTGTTTCTAGTCATCTCTCCTCCTTCCAGGCTTTTTCATCTTTGAACTTAAATGGTGATTGGCGGCTATATTTTCATAGTATTACCACGCGACGCGAGCGGTGTAGTCCGGGTATAACACTAGTCTCTCATGACAGGCAAAATATAGCTGGCCACCGACCAGTGTGCCCAGGAGATTTGGTTCTGAGTGTGGAGATTACTAACACGTGCACGCACACACCCTTCTCTCTCACCAGTACAATGTGTCTGATGGGGATTTCTTCGAACAGCTGAGCTTCTGTGTCTGCATAGAGCAATATGTGACACGCATGTCTGCACCCCACACACGCCAACGCCTCTTCTCTAGACAGCTGTCCACTGGCCATGCTGCCGCCTGTACACACACACACACACACACACACACACATTAACGCTCCCTCTGTACAGCTGTCCACTGGCCATGCTGCTGACTATACATACACACTGTACACACCACCAAACTCTGCTACTCCAATTTATAGATCTGTTCCACCTTCATCTGTCCCTCTTTTCAAGTCTTGGAGATTCTATCATATATTGTATTGTAAATACATACAGCTACTGTAAAAGTGTGGATGACCGGCAGTGTGGACCACCACAGCCAGCTGCAAATCCTTTCTGTTTACAACCAGAAGCAGGAAGCTTCTGCCTTGTTGGGAAATGGGTTAGCTGAAATCAGGATAAGGCGTTATATCGCCACCTGGAGGGCTGGAGTTTAGCTCCCACTGAGAGCATTTGACCAGTGGCATCTGCTTGTACAGTAGAACCTTTTGCGGCTTGGGACCCCTTTTGTGATAGCAAATGAATCGGGGACCCCCTCATAATCAGAACACAACTCGAGTTAAATAAAAATAGCATACAAGGAGTTTTACTATGACTTTGGCAGTGCAGGGCTAGACAAACCAAGTCTCTGGCCTGGGAAGGCCCATCCTTTGGCATTGGAGAGAACCAATCTGTTTTCAAGCTAATTTCCTGCAATTCTACACATTTTACCATGAGGCCGAGAGCACTTTGCAGTTTTACAGATGAAATTATAGTGCATTTATGCAACAACAACAAAAGGGGGTAATTACAATAAGTATTGAGTTGAAAAATGTATAATTGGTGGAATACTGCGGATATCAATATCCCTGTGAGCCTCCCAGGCCCATGTTGCCAGGTTAAGAGCATAACTTGTAGATTAATAATATTACCAGTGTCCAATGTAAACTTTTTTTTTCGCTCATTGGCCCATTTGGCCAGGGGCAAAACATCTACTGGTGTAATTTTCACCGCTAATAAAATTATAGTAAAAGATTACAGTTGCGAGAGCAAATATTTTTTGGTGAGAGAGGAGAAATCCATGTGGGGATGAAGTGTATTTGTGAGAGTACAGTATCCCTGCAAAACAAAACAAAAATCTCTGCTCTCAAATTAATATTGAACGTTTTTCAGTCAAGAACCTAACTAATCAACTATGATTTCAATATTCTGTTATTAAATCAGGCAATTGATTAGGCATACTAGGTTAGCGTCAGCTAGCAGCTAGCTAGTTAATATTTAACCACGTATAAAAGTTACCAGTTTGTTTGATTTAACCAAGAGCATTTTAGCTAGCTAGCGAAGTTATCAAGGGGTTAGTATGGAATGAGGACTTGAAAGACCAGCATGACTGGGAGGGAGTGGCAGAGGATGGAGAGGCAGGGGGAGAACAGACACGGAAGGCCCTCACTGGGGAAGAGGCCCTTGATTGAGATGGGGTGAGGGGGAGCCAAGAGTCATCAAACTCCAAACTAAATAGCCAATATTGGAAACCACTAACTGCACACTTTGAGATAGTCTATTTAAAATACAGATTTGATTACTTTTACTCTGGCAGTTTTTGTGCAGTTACAATAAAAAACAATGTCCTCTCTCCATCTTCTCTTTCTCCATCCCTTTCTCCATGCAGGCCCACTGTCACTATGTTGGTCTTTGCCTAGCTGGAAGAGATGGGAGATACAGGAGTCCACTCTGTTCCAAGTACCTTGGCCCCTCTTCTATGCACAGCACTCTAGGGACTTCCTGCAGGTAACCATGACTTCTATCGCTCACCCCCGTAACTTAATCATTAGTGGTACTGAAACTTCCTCGAATTGATTTTACGTTGCATGGAGGCATTGTTATTAAGACAGTTGTCATTTAGAGAGAATGACATGTTATTGTCTTTGACTAACTGCTGTCTATTCAGTTAGAAAGATGGTTCTATACAGAGGATGGTTCTATACTGAATGTGTACAAGTAGATTAGGTAAGGGATTAAGTGAAAATCTATAGCAGGATAGCTCTCCACAATGAGGGAGGGGCATGAAATGATAGCAAGCTCTTCAATAATGATCCATACTGACTCACTGACTGACGAGTGGCGTGGATTGGTACAGCTCGCCTCAGTTCCACATAGTATGTTATCACTTATTTGGCTAAATGATTATACAGCAGCCTCTCGATACAGCAACAGTCTTAAAATGGACTGTTACCTTGAATCGGACACTAATATGGTAACACTTTTCAACTCCAATTGAACTCTGTGACATTTCCTAACATTTTCTATTTTTACGCTCTCTCACTGCAGTTGTTCTCAGGGGACAGTGTGGGATATAAGTATTACATGCCTGTGTTTTCTTTGCACACACTTTTCTTGTGTGTGATTTAGTGCAGTGTTTTGTGACATCCCCAGACCAGTGTTTCGAGGCAGGGATGGACTACATTGTTCGTCTGAGCTTGCCCCTCTACTCTGCACTCTGTGATATCCAGTCCCCATACACATTCATCGACTCTGTTAGTTCCCACATACACAAAGTTAAACACCTAGACACGACTGAGACTTTTGTGTAAATCATGCATTGATGTCACTTTGATAAAAATTCAAGCTACAAGGATTTTAAGTTGGTATTCAGCCCTTCAACTCCATACTAAATCTAATTCCATCTTCTGCATCTTTCTGTCCTCTCTATAGATTGTGCTGATGTCCCACTGTAAGAACCTGGAAATCTTCACTGGTTCTGAGGGAGGTTACATGACCACCAACAGTATCTGGGACATGTTCCAGTGTTACCGCTGTCTGGAGAACAGCCTGGTTGGGTCAAGACCCCCTAAGTAGTTGCAAAGCAGCTAAAAAGTAGTAAGTAGTTGAAAACTTACTATATAGCTAAAACGCTAAAGTTGTCCATGGTTAGATTCAAACTCGCAACCTTTGGGCTGAGGCATGGCAGCCTGTCAAGCCCGCTGAGGTATGGAAACCCATTGAGCCAGCTAAGGCAGGGGAACCCGTCGAGGCATGGGAATCCGACAAACCGGTTGAGGCCTCCCAGGTAGCTCCGGTTCTGACACCTGGACCTGACCTCACCTCCAACACAAAAACACTCCCTGATGCTTTGCTTTGGGGAGGAGTCATTCTGTAACGTGTGTGCTGAGAGTCGGGAAGCAAGTTCAGGGAGTGACTCATTTAATAAATAAATGAAAACATAATACAAAACAAGAACCACAAGCAACACACAATCTTATCCAAGATGGCGTAGCAGTTCAGACGTCCCCTATCCTCCTCTTGTGTCCCGTGTATATATATATATTCACATATTTTTCTTCACTTATCTTTTTACATTTTTTTCTTCTAAAAACTCAACCTCAAAGCACTCTCCTGCAACCCGCCTCACCAATTTAAAAAAAAGAAAGTATTATTTACCTCATCTGAATTCCACAACAGAAGCTAGCCAGAGGTTAGCCATTTTCACTGGCTAACGTTGGAGTTCAGCTAGCCACGGTTAGCTGTCCTCAGCTATCCATTAGCTCGAAAAGCTATCGGCAGTTTTTGTACAGCGCAACTCAGACCAGAGCATACCGGACCTATTCTCTCTCCTTCCCCCGATTTCTACAGCAGGCTCTGGACATTTACACCTGGATCTTGCAGCTAACTAGCTGCTACCTGAGTGACTATTGGCAACGTCGGTCACGAAATTAACACACATTATTACGGAGCTAGCCAGCTGAAGAGTTCCGTCAGCCACTCGTGGGCTTTTCCTGAGCTAGCCAGCTGAAGTGTCTCCTGGGCTACAATCACCTATCCTGACCCTTTTTGCTGCCGATGCGGAGCCCCATCGGGTCTTCACGACTGGACCACCGACGTTATCTGCCCGAGGGAGTTATCCAACTGGCCCCTCCGTCGCGATGTAACCTGATCGCCCATCTGCGGCCGGCTAATCGTTAGCTGTCTTATCGGCTGCGATCTGAATAGGTCTGTCGGACATTTTTCTTGGGCCACTATAACTAACTATTTTGCCAACTTGAACAGGTCCCCCCTTCCACACGGAACCCCACTAACCCACAGACGGAAACGCACGAAGTGGCTAAAAACAGACCTCCCTCCATCTTCCACCAGCTTGCTACCTATGGCCCGGCTAGCTGTCTGAATCTCACTGGACCCTTTGATCACTCGGCTAAGCATGCCTCTCCTTAATGTCAATATGCAATGTCCATTGCTGTTCTGGTTAGTGTTTATTGGCTTATTTCACTGTAGAGCCTCTAGCCCTGCTCATTATACCTTATCCAACCTCTCAGTTCCTCCACCCACACATGCTATGACATCTTCTGGTTTCAATGATGTTTCTAGAGACAATATCTCTCTCATCATCACTAAATACCTAGGTTTACCTCCTCTGTACTCACATCCCACCATACCTTTGTCTGTACATTATACCTTGAAGCTATTTTATCGCCCCCAGAAACCTGCTCCTTTTTCTCTCTATTCTGGACGTCACAGACGACCAATTCTTATAGCTTTTAGCCGTACCCTCATACTTATTCTTCTCTGCTCCTCTGGGGATGTAGAGGTGAATCCAGGCCCTGCAGTGCCTGGCTCCACTCCTACTCCCCAGGCGCTCTCTTTTGATGACTTCTGTAACCGTAATAACCTTGGTTTCATGCATGTTAACATTAGAAGCCTCCTCCCTAAGTTTGTTTTATTCACTGCTTTAGCACACTCTGCCAACCCGGATGTCCTAGCTGTGTCTGAATCTTGGCTTAGGAAGTCCACCAAAAACTCTGAAATCTTCATCCCTTACTACAACATTTTCAGACAAGATAGAACGACCAAAGGGGGCGGTGTTGCAATCTACTGCAGAGATAGCCTGCAGAGTTCTGTCCTGCTATCCAGGTCTGTACCCAAACAATTTGAACTTCTACTTTTAAAAATACACCTCTCCAAAAACAAGTCTCTCACCGTTGCCGCCTGCTATAGACCCCCCTCGGCCCCTAGCTGTGCTCTGGACACCATATGTGAACTGATTGCCCCCCATCTATCTTCAGAGCTCGTGCTACTAGGTGACCTAAACTGGGACATGCTTAACACCCCAGCCATCCTACAATCCAAGCCTGATGCCCTCAATCTCACACAAATTATTAATGAACCCACCAGGTACAACCCCAAAGCCGCAAACACTGGCACCCTCATAGATATCATCCTAACCAACGTGCCCTCAATATACACCTCTGCTGTTTTCAACCAAGATCTCAGCAATCACTGCCTCATTGCCTGCACCCGTAATGGGTCAGCGGTCCAACGACCTCCACTCATCACTGTCAAACGCTCCCTGAAACATTTCAACGAGCAAGCCTTTCTAATCGACCTGGCCCTGGTATCCTGGAAGGATATTGACCTCATCCCATCAGTAGAGGATGCCTGGTTATTTTTTTTAAATGCCTTCCTCACCATCATAAATAAGCATGCCCCTTTCAAGAAATTTAGAACCAGGAACAGATATAGCCCTTGGTTCTATATCTGAGAGAAGAGAGAGATAGGAGAGAGAGAGAGGAAGAGAGAGAGGAAGAGAGAGAGAGAAGAGAGAGAGAGAAGAGAGAGCAATAGGAGAGAGAGAGAGCGAAGAGAGAGAGAGAGAGCGAAGAGAGAGAGAGAGAGAGGAAGAGAGAGAGATAGAGAGATAGGAGAGAGAGAGGGGAAGAGAGAGAGGGGAAGAGAAAGAGAAGAGAGAGAGAGAAGAGAGAGAGATAGGAGAGAGAGAGAGAGGAAGAGAGAGAGAAGAGAGAGAGAGAGAGGGGGGAAGAGAGAGGGGAAGAGAGAGAGAGAGGGGAAGAGAGAGAGAGAAGAGAGAGGGGAAGAGAGAGAGAGAAGAGAGAGAGAGAGAGAGGGGAAGAGAGAGAGAGAGAGGGGGAAGAGAGAGAGAAGAGAGGGAGAGGAGAGAGAGAGAGAGGAAGGAGAGAGAGAGGGGAAGGGAGAGAGAAGAGAGAGAGAGAGGAAGAGAGAGAGAGAGGGGAAGAGAGAGAGAGAAGAGAGAGGGGAAGAGAGACAGGTGAAGAGAGAGGGGAAGAGAGAGAGAGAGGGGAGGAGAGAGAGAGAGAGAGGAAGAGAGAGAGAGAAGAGAGAGAGAGAAGAGAGAGAGAAGATAGAGAGATAGGAGAGAGAGAGAGCGAAGAGAGAGAGAGATGGGAGAGAGAGATAGGAGAGAGAGAGGGGAAGAGAGAGAGATGGGAGAGAGAGATAGGAGAGAGAGAGGGGAAGAGAGAGAGAGATAGGAGAGAGAGAGAGAGAGGGGAAGAGAGAGAGAAGAGAGAGAGAGGAGAGAGAGAGGAAGAGAGAGAGAAGAGAGAGCGAGAAGAGAGAGGGGAAGAGAGAAGAGAGAGAGAGGAAGAGAGAGCGAGAGGAAGAGGAAGAGAGAGAGAGAGAGAGGAGAGAGAGAGAAGAGAGAGAGAGAGAGGAAGAGAGAGATAGGAAGAGAGAGAGGAAGAGAGAGAGAGATAGGAGAGAGAGAGAGGGGAAGAGAGAGAGAAGAGAGAGAGATAGGAGAGAGAAAGGAAGAGAGAGAGATGAGAGAGAGAGAGAGAGAGAGGGGAAGAGAGAGGGGAAGAGAGAGAGAAGAGAGAGGGGAAGAGAGAGAGAGAGAGAAGAGAGAGAGAGGGGGGAAGAGAAAGGGGAAGAAACAGGGGAAGAGAGAGAGGAAGAGAGAGAGAGAAGAGAGAGAAGAGAGAGATAGGACAGAGAGAGAGGAAGAGAGAGAGAGAAGAGAGAGAAGAGAGAGATAGGAGAGAGAGAGAGGAAGAGAGAGGAAGAGAGAGAGAGAAGAGAGAGAGAGAAGAGAGAGCAATAGGAGAGAGAGAGAGAGCGAAGAGAGAGAGAGAGAGAGAGAGGAAGAGAGTAGGTTGAGCCACTGACGTGGTCTTCCTGTCTGGGTTGGCGCCCCCCCCTTGGGTTGTGCCGTGGCGGACATCTTTGTGGGCTATACACGGCCTTGTCTTCGGACGGTAAGTTGGTGGTTGTAGATATCCCTCTAGTGGTGTGGGGGCTGTGCTTTGGCAAAGTGGGTGGGGTTATATCTTGCCTGTTTGGCCCTGTCCGGGGGTATCATCGGATGGGGCCACAGTGTCTTCTGATCCCTCCTGTCTCAGCCTCCAGTATTTATGCTGCAGTAGTTTATGTGTCGGGGGGCTAGGGTCAGTCTGTTACATCTGGAGTATTCTCTTGTCTTATCCGGTGTCCTGTGTGAATGTAAATATGCTCTCTCTAATTCTCTCTTTCTCTCTTTCTTTCTTTCTCTCTGAGGACCTGAGCCCTAGGACCATGCCTCAGGACTACCTGGCATGATGACTCCTTGCTGTCCCCAGTCCACCTGGCCATGCTGCTGCTCCAGTTTCAACTGTTCTGCCTGCGGCTACGGAACCCTGACCTGTTCACCGGACGTGCTTGTTGCACCCTCGACAACTACTATGATTATTATTATTTGACCATGCTGGTCATTTACGAACATTTTAACATCTTGACCATGTTCTGTTATAATATCCACCCGGCACAGCCAGAAGAGGACTGGCCACCCCTCATAGCCTGGTTCCTCTCTAGGTTTCTTCCTAGGTTTTTGGCCTTTCTCAGGAGTTTTTCCTAGGGAGTTTTTCCCAGCCACCGTGCTTCTTTCACATGCATTGCTTGCTGTTTGGGGTTTTAGGCTGGGTTTCTGTACAGCACTTTGAGATTTCAGCTGATGTACGAAGGGCTATATAAATAAATTTGATTTGATTTGATTAAAATGAAATGTTTCTAAGTGATAATCATTTGAGTCACATTTTTTTTGTATTTTATTAAAGCATTGAAAGGCATCGTTGTTGAATAAGAAACCATGTTTACTTAAGAGGGAAACAGAGAGAGAGAGATCTGCCTACAAAATTACACCATAACAAAATAGTAATGCGACCAGTAATGATCATTTGGTACAACCAGTGTTAATGTTAAAAAACTATTAAATTACGTTATTGTCTCAAATGCAGAGAGAAGCTCAGTTGATAAGAGAAAAATGTCTTTCTGTGAAATATTATATGGTTTTCATTTATTTAAAAGAAGTTATAGTTGACAGTCCTTATTTAACAGAAATTTTAGTTGACGGGTCACCCAGTGTAAAGTGAAAAATCAAAGACATATCATACTGTAACTTATAACTTCTTTAATGTTGAATATTTGAGACCATGTACAGTACCAGTCAAAAGTTTGGACACACCTACTCATTCCAGGGTTTTTCTTTATTTTTACTATTTTCTACATTGTAGAATAATAGTGAAGATATCAACACTATGAAATAACACATATAGAATTATGTAGTAATCAAAAAAGTGATAAAAAAATCTAAATATATTTTATATTTGATGCCTTGATGACAGCTTTGCACACTCTTGGCATTCTCAACCAGCTTCATGAGGAATGCTTTTCCAACAGTCTTGAAGGAGTTCCCACATATGCTGAGCACTTGTTGGCTACTTTTCCTTCACTCTGCGGTCCAACTCATCCCAAACCATTGAGGTCGGGTGATTGTGGAGGCTAGTCTCCTCTGAACAGTTGATGTTGAGATGTGCTTGTTACTTGAACTCTGCAAAGCATTTATTTGGGCTGCAATCTGAAGTGCTGTTAACTGTAATGAACGTATCCTCTGCAGCAGAGGTAACTCTGGGTCTTCCTTTCCTGTGGCAGTCCTCATGAAAGACAGTTTCATCATAGCTCTGGATGGTGTTTGCGACTGCACTTGAAGAAACTTTAAAAGTTCTTGAAATTTTCCAGACTGACTGACCTTCATGTCTTAATGTAATGATGGACTGTCGTTTCTCTTTGCTTATTTGAGCTGTTCTTGCCATAATATGGACTTGGTCTTTTACCAAATAGGGCTATCTTCTGTATACCAACCCTACCTTGTGACAACACCTTTATCCCAAGAAGGAAATAAATTCCACAAATGAACCTTTAACAAGGCACAACTGTTAATTGAAATGCATTCCAGGTGACTACCTCATGAAGCTGGTTGAAAGAATGCCAAGAGTGTGCAAAGCTGTCATCAAGGTAAAGGGTGGCTATATGTGTTATTTAATAGTTTTGACACAGATAGGTGAGACAGATATTTCCACAGATGTATAAATGTGAGACATCCGGTTGGCGTTTCCTCTCACTACCATATTTGGTAGTGGCCCGTTTGCCGACAGTGGGCTGACATTCTGCAAATTTTCTAATCAATTAAACATTTGATCTCCATACCGTTTTCTGTTTCCAAAACTAGAATCTATAACAAACAAAGTGCACTAAGTTTGGTAGACTTGACTTACCTAATTGTTTATAGAGATTACTTTGTTAAGGACGAGTGCACTAGATAGTGGGCGTTTTCCTAATGAACGTCATGCATATTCAGTGAGGCACAAATAGTCTTCATCCTCTTCTTGGCGCTAGCTAGCTAGCTTGTCCCAAGTAGATATCTAGCTGGCTAGCTAGCTTGTCCCAAGTGGATATCTAGCTGGCTAGCTAGCTTGTCCCAAGTGGATATCTAGCTGGCTAGCTAATTCACAAAAAACAAATACGTACTTGGCTTAAATAGCTTGAAATTGATTTCTTTGCTAGTTTTCCTCAATACTAGTACTCCTTCCATGAATCAACTTTTTTTCACGATAACAAACATATGTCATCAATAAATACCTTCTTTACTGTAAAATGGAAGGGAGCAAAATCCCTTTTCCAGTTTCCAACAGACGTTGAAAGGAATGTAATAAATAATAAAGATGCATTTGGAGTAATTATCGCGCGGTGAGGGACACGTTGTTGGTTGTGTCATCGGTAGTGCTGTATCCATGACTACCAATCGAATCAATCACCAAAGCAATGTTCACTGATAGATAAAACATGCTAGATATCAGTAATGAAACAAATCTACAGCTGGTTTTAACACAACTAGCATGAGGCAGCATGGCTAGCTAACGTTAGTTTACCAATGTGCCCAGCCATATTACATCTAAGGCCATCCCAGGGTATGTTGCACAAGCAATAGAAGCCATTTGTGACACTGGGTCATTGCAAAGTCATTTATCGAGTTGTAGAGCACCATTAAGTACCTCTTAAATGATGGTAGATGTCTGTAAAACATTGTATAGGCAACTAGGTATGTTCTGTTGCCCTATGATCAGTTTAAGTAAGAATACCACAAAATATAGTCTACTAGAATTATATGCATCTTCAGAAAATAGACAAAACTCAAAATGTTGTACATTTATTAAATGCCTGTTAACATGGTGAAACATATAGAAAATATCAAAACCATGATAGTAGAGCATTTGATCACATTGTGCATGCATCCCCTCAAAAGGATAATGGTACAAAAAAGACATGCATCATGTGTAGCATTAGAGCAGAGCTTCAACACATCTATCAGGTTTAAGAGGGCAGCAACTGAAAATGTTTCATAGGATAAAGTGTGGGTCTTTATTGTAATATTTCAGGACAGGATAAAGTCTGGGCCTTTATTGTAATGTTTCATAGGACAGGATAAAGTGTGGGTCTTTATTGTAATATTTCAGGACAGGATAAAGTGTGGGTCTTTATTGTAATGTTTCATAGGACAGGATAAAGTGTGGGTCTTTATTGTAATGTTTCATAGGACAGGATAAAGTGTGGGTCTGTATTGTAATGTTTCATAGGACAGGAAAAAGTGTGGGTCTTTATTCTATAATATGTTCTTCGTTATTGGGGGTGTTTCTAATCAGGCAATGGCTGTTAAGGTGGTGTCTCACAGAGAGGAGTGTCAGTTTTGATTGAAGAGGAGTGTGACGTAGACCCCAGAAGTCTGTAGATTTAAGGAATGAGTCCATATACACTACTAACTATAGCACGACACGATCAGTAAGAATGTAAGGTCCTCATTTGGGTACTGGTTACAGGAGTAGCAAGAAAGGCTGCCTTTCTTATGACTTCTGGAGTCTACGTCATACTCCTCTTACACACAGAGAGAGAAAAAAACAACATGGCTGCTGTTTAAATTAACTGTAGAGTACTATTAAAAACAATCAGAGTGAATAACAGGGATAGAGGACATAACCATAAACTATTATCTACAAACTACAATGTTCTACCACAGATGTTATAGAAACCACTACACTACTAAATTAACTATAAAACAGGAGACCTGAAGCATAGAACAACATCCAGCTGAATTCAGTAAAATGTGAGATTAAACCTAACACACTTTTGTAATTACTCAGGAGGAAGATGTGGCTGAGAAACATCAGGCGTAGTGATATCAGTCTGCAGAAGTCCTTTGAGGACCTGAAGAAAGGGGGTTACGCTGTGTGCGAGGAGCACTTTGAAGAGTGTTTTATTCTGATTGTTGACCATCTTTGTCAATAAAAATACATTTCGGTCATATGATACTTTTCCGGAAGACACTGTCCTCCGAGGCAGTACCAACCAGATTAAATGGCATGAACCCACCCCCTCAATCTGCAACAGATGCACGGCGTAGTAGACAAATAAGTAGGCCAACCACAAAGTTCATAGCAATTAAAGATGCACCCACAGTGATTAATTGCACACACATTGAAACAAAAGTATCACAAAGTTAATCTCATACAGATGTTACGTTAATAAGAGAATGCAGCTCCTGGAAAAGAAGCTGTCAAAATCACACAAAAAAACAGGCAAATGCAAAGTAGGCATGCCGCAAGACTAAAAGCCACCATAACCAAGTCTTATAGAAATGGACGACATCACTGACAAAAACCGTAGCAGCCTCTGTGCAAAACCTGGCATTGTGTAAGGACTAAGAGTCCTCTTACTTAGATCTAGTTCCTTTGATTGCATCATGGAAGGCCATGTCGAGCATGCCTACCCCCTCACAGGAAAAAATATAAAGAAATGCACTATGTATAGAATGCGAGCACAGCTTAGAAAAATAAATGGTGAAGTTAACGAACCAAAAACCATAGCACAGCGAAAACGGAAGTGTTTCACCGGATAGTACTTTTGGGACGAAATGTAATTACAAATCATTTGTAGACTGCAAATTGACTGGAAGAAGCCAGAACAAATATGTTTGAATAAAATAATAATTCCAACCTTGTTTACATTTGTATACGATCAGGTGTCTATTATGCATGGGAATACGTTAATAGATTCTTAAATAAAAATAATTTGGAGCTGATTTTCTGGTGTTTTTCCAGTCTTTTATGTACAACAACAAAAACGATATATTTTAAACTGCCTCAGAAAACTTTGGGGGCCAAAATACAACCATAGTGTATATACAGTGTATATATAGTGTATATATCGAGAGTATATAGTGTATATATAGAGCTAGCTACTCTTTCTCTCTTCTTGCCCATGAGAAATTCTAACATGTATTAAGAGAATAGTAACGGGTTAGCTAGGGATAGGCATCCCGTCAACGGAACAGTTGTAAATCATGCAGCGCCTTGTTTCACGATCACAGATTTTAGAGAAACAACAAACGTCGGTACATATAAGTGTCTTATATCGTCTGAAAGCTTAAATTCTTGTTAATATAACTACACTGTCCAATTTACAGTAGCTATTACTGTGAAAAAATGCCATGCTATTCACCTCTGAAGGTGAAATGTGTACTTACATTCTGAAATGTTGCTCTGATTTACCATCCAAAGGGTCCCAGAGATAACATGAAGTGTCGTTTTGTTAGATAAAATCCTTTTTCATATCCTAAAAAGGTCCATATAACATACACGATCGATTTTGTATTTCCACTTGTTCAATTTGCAAAGAAAGGAATCTGTGAAAATCTAACCCTAAACGTTGTTTCAACCAGTCAAATCATATTCATATTTAGTCCTCAGAGATCCTAGAACGTAACCAGACTTCACTATATCATTAGGGGTGTAGTATATCCTATAGGACACCTAATGTGGTCAGAGAGCGACGCCTTCATGGCACGCCGATGACGCGGGCGTTCTTCACTTGATCAACTGTATCTTTGTCAAATAAGCACCAATCGGGGTCAAACAAAGCTAGCTAGATAGCCAATGTGCTGGGATTTACGGTAACCCCGTATCTGTCGCAAAATGTAGCTGCTAACCTAGTGCAACAGCAAGCCTTTTCCTTTTGGACAAAAAATTATTAGAATTTAGAGAGTTATGAAAACTGGGTGTTTTGCAAATGTTGAATTTATAATATGTTTACTAATACTGGAAAAGCTAAATCAAAGTCCAAGTATACAGATTTGCCGATATTCTTGCAGAAAAATGTGATGTGAATGTAAATGTCTCCTTCACGATTTGCCCAAATGTACCTGGGTGACTTCACACTAAATGTCATGTAGTTTGCTCATACTTCAAGTTACCCATCTGAAACTTTGCTCATACACTGCTGCCATCTTGTGGACACCAGAGTGATGGCTAGATGTGGGACCTTTATGTTGCATTTCAAAGATGGTGCTAGAAAAAAAAACTTTTGTTTTGTTGTATTTTCTTCTACAAGATCTATTGTGTTATATTCTCCTACATTCAATTCACATTTCCACAAGCTTAATGTGTTTCCTTTCAAATGGTACCAACAATATGCATATCCTTGCTTCAGGGCCTGAGCTACAGGCAGTTAGATTTGGGTATGTCATTTTAGGGGAAAATTGAAAAAGAGGGGGCAATCTCTAAGAAGTTTTAATAACCTCACTCAATTATATTTTACCAATAGTCTCTATTATTGATTCGCAAAATGACAACTGTTAGCTAGTCATCTAGTTTCTTGAATGTGCGGAGCAGAGCTAATTTAACGTTATTGATTTAGCTAACATTAACTGTTAGCTAACTTAATGTTCCTCAGCATGTTTTAATGGAAAATAGCTAGCCAAACAGTTAACGCCCACTACAAAACGTTTTAATATCTAATTTGTATAACATTAAACTATATATTTGTAACTTACTTTACAATATTGGTGGCGTTATAACAGTCTCAACAACGAATAGTTACATAAAGTTAGCTACATCAACTCAAGTGTTGAAGTCTCTCTTCTCCAAATCTCCAGTCCCAACGTCTGCATCTCATTTTGAACTACAATGTAGAAAATAGTGAAAATAAAGAAAAACCCTGGAATGGGTAGGTGTGTCCAAACTTTTTGCAGTATATATTCATATTTTACTCTTTGCTTGAAATATTGGTCAGAATTTTTTTTATTTTATTCATGGTCGCACCGAATGACTTTTTTTAGTAGGTCAATTTAACAATCATATAATTTTTTTTTTTAAAGTGTATAGGTAACACTCAAGGGAATATAAAAAGTATTTCAAATCAAATTATTTTCCCTTTTCAAATGTTTTTGCTTTGTCATCATGGAGTATTGTGTTTAGATTGATGAGGGGGGGAAACAATTTAATCCATTTAAAAATAAGACTAACGTAAGAAAATGTGGAAAAACTCAAGAGGTCTGAGTACTTTCTGAATGCACTCTACGTCATTGACCCATACCTATTTGTTCAGCACTTTTGAAATGTACAGTGACAGAATTCAGAACATAGGCCATTCTTACAGTAAAATCTCCCTGTACACCAAGTCAGAAGCGCAAGATAAATCAAGGGGGCAAATAAGTAGACAATGATGACAATATTCAATGATGACATTTCTCTAAAACAGGCTATAGGCTACATGTGCACCACCAAGTTAGAACAGTAGGCTAAGTTAAGAGGAGGAAAGGGACCAAATTATTAGAGTGAGGCACATGGGCTACTAACAGCTTACTACACAGCATACACTTGGTATTATTTTCTTAGCTACATTATACATATCTCCCTGGCATATTACATCATTTATGCAGCAGCATACAATACATTTTTGGACTTACCTTGTTGTTCTGTGCTCACTTGAAGAGGAAGGTGGCTCAGTGGTTCTTCTTGGGCAAATTTTGTCATCAAAGTCTGTCATTCTCTGGATTTATGGCGCTTTCAAGACAACTGGGAACTCGGAAAAAAACAAAGTCGAATCATGACGTCAGTGATCTTCAGGTCGGAGCTCAAGAAAGAGGCCCGAGTTCCCGACTTGAAATTCCGTCAGAATTCATGCTGGATCGACAGCATGGCCAATGTATTCAACCTTTTCTGGCCCATCATCTTGAATGTGTATCCTTTTAAGCTTGGAAAACAGACCCTTATACCCAGACTTGGACCACACACCCACTCCACTGAATAGCAGGCTAGTGATTGCTTTGCAACGCTTGCGGTTAGCCACTGATTCATTCCAAACCACTTGTTGAATTTGCGATTTCTAACTTGTTGTGTAATGTTTATGTCCAAAGGCCGATGAGCACCGATATGTTTTATCTATAATTTCTCTTCATAATTGAAAATTATTTGCCAGTCGATTGTCGACTTGATTCATGATGATGACGGCTAGCTTGCTAGCTAAGATTTTGAAAGTATGATGTTGACATGATCAGTCCACTCAAAGCTACGGTGGATATAACGTGATTTGACGTGATTTTATCGGTTGTCAATGACCTTGAGCCTTCTTGGGATGGGCACTTCTAATGTAACTCTATGGCAGCACCCAAGGGGCTTGAATTTTCAAGCTCTACCTGTAGATTTTTCAGTGACGTAGTGTCCCCATGAGTGACAAAACACTGAGCCAATCATGGCGCAACTAGAGAACATTACCAACCCCTACGCTCCGTATTTTCCGCTGGCTGCCCCACCACCACAGAAAGCACTGAGCTAGGCCGAAACACCTGTATTTTGAAGCTGCCTTACTCAAGAAAGCAAAATAGTTTGTATGCGGCTTTATTTTCTCAAATATATATATATTTTTTCCTATATTTTTTTTAACATTATTTGCAAACTGATATGTGACGTGACACGTATTAATGCCAAAATAACATGCAACACAGGCAACCAAAAAGGTTATTTAAAAAAAAGGGAAAAAAAGTGGTTCGCTAAACATGAATGATGGTTCGCCACTTCATGTGAATACTGTTGGTGGACAATTTTTTACACATTTGAACCATGTTTCTTAGCTTACGATTCTATATTTTTTCATCAGACATTATTTTTTTGGAACTGCGACATTGATGTTCTGCTTGCCCAAAGTCACACCCTCAAGTTTGGCCTGTCTTCTAAAGGGACACATCCTCTACTCTCTCGACCATCTCTTGCACAACAAACTTGAGGCTAATTTGACGCAATAGTAGTACAGATAGCATGACTTTTGGTTGATTGCAACAGAGCAGGTAAATGTTGAACTGGAACGCAAAAATGCTCTGAGGTTACTGGTCGGGCCATCGTGTCGGATTCGTTCCTTTATTACATTGTATTGCATTACACACTAAACTTAATCCACCAGATTCCTTGGCCAGAATTTGTTTAATCTTTTGTTAGTAATATTATTTTAAAAATGAAATGAAAATAAAGAAAATAATATTTTGAGATCTGGCTGCGGACCCCCTGCAGTACCTCCACGGACCCCAGGGTCCCACTTTGAGCACCTCTGCAGTAGAGCACAATGTTGAAGTATATCAGATAGAAATATATTCTGTAGAACATATGTGCAACTCTATGTAATGTGAGGAATAATGTCAGCTCTTATATTACAAGCTTTATGACTTTGTGTAATTTTTTTTTTGATTTAATCACCAATGAGGTGACCGTATTATAGACACTGCATTATGAAATCTGCATTGAAATGATCATTGAGTGATTGAAATTGAAAGGGACAGAATTATGGAAAAAACTGAAAAGGCCGTCCCTTACTCAACCTGAAGTTCTTTACTCACCCTCCTT
This sequence comes from Salmo trutta, assembly GCF_901001165.1. Lineage (NCBI taxonomy): Eukaryota > Metazoa > Chordata > Actinopteri > Salmoniformes > Salmonidae > Salmo > Salmo trutta. The sequence continues at coordinate 35,699,086 of NC_042976.1, read as the reverse complement.
GGCACACTATCATAAGCTCTGTAGCTTGTCTAGACCTTATGTGGATCTGTCTGCTTCCCATGTGTCATGGCATTGGGTGATGTAGCCTACAGTATGACATTGCACTGCTGTTCGAGGGACACTCACCTTTCCTGAAGCAAAACAGTTATTCTGGTGTACAAGGCGTTGATCTGTTGATCTCAAACTGTTCGTTGAGGTATACACAATAGGAACTCAGTCTAGTGTGAAAGTAACAGACAGGAAAAGGCTTTTGTTTCAGAGGAAAAAGTGCTGAGAGGCTGAGACAGACACTCTTCTGCTTGCTGATAGTGTTTTCTGCTGCTTTTCTGAGCTGTCAAGAGGACAGGTATAGCCAGGTAAGGAGTTTACTTTACTTTCTAATTTCATTTAAACCTGAAATTCATTTCAATTCAAATAATGTTTTTCGCCTGTGGTTATGCCAACTGTATGTAAGTTGCACATATAACACAACAAAGTACATTGTAGAGCTGGGACAATAAACAGAAAATTATCAACACCGACCATACCAATCACTTTTTGCTGATATTGTTCATTACGATAAGTAGACTAGAGAAATTTGAAGCTTGAAATTAAATAAGCTTGCTAATAAGGGTGATTGTTAATTGGACAATTGTTGGCTACAACCATCTAACTAGTAGTAGTAGTTAAATGATAAAAAAACTGTGGTGCACATTAATGCTATAAACGTATTGTTCTATTTATCCATATTGCATTAACTCAGGCAATTTATCGCGTTATGGATGTCCAAAATCGGCCAGCTCTAGTTCATTGCACAATTAGTCGTTCTAAAACGACACGCAACACTAACTACATAGTTAAACACAAAATGTAATAGACAGGGATGTTTGGTGGGGTTACAATATACTGTAAATGTATAATAGATCAGAATGATGTTAGAATGAATGTCGCACAACTGATATACCTAAGGGAGTTGAGTTGATTGAGACATCCCCATATAATTTTTTTTTCTTTTCATGCAGCCCATGGAAATGCCAGAAATGGATGTTGACCTTTCTCTCTTCGTTGAATTCCTCAACTTCACTTATCCTCCCATAGACGAGCTCATGGGGGTCCCTTGTAACGTCTCTATCTTGGGCTTGAGCAGTGTTGGTCTAATGATCACCTACATCACTGTGTTCATCCTCAGTGTGCTGGGTAACAGTGTAGTCATCTACGTGGTGTGCTGCATGGCTAGGGGCCGGACCACCACAGACGTCTATCTGATGCACCTAGCAATGGCTGACCTCCTCTTCTCCTCGACCCTCCCCTTCTGGGCCGTCTATGTCTACTCCCACTGGATTTTCGGAACCTTCCTCTGCAAGTTCCTGTCTGGCCTCCAGGATGCTGCCTTTTATTGTGGGGTTTTCCTGTTAGCGTGCATTAGTGTGGACCGCTACCTGGCTATTGTGAAGGCCACGCGGGCACTGGCCCAGCGGCGCCACCTGGTGGGGTTGGTGTGCGGAGCCGTGTGGCTGGGGGCGGGGCTACTCTCGTTGCCCGTGGCACTCCAACGGGAGGCTATCCAACCCGAGGATCTTGAAGGCCAGATCATCTGCTTTGAGAACCTGACTGCGGCGAGCAGCGACCGGTGGCGGGTGGGTGTGCGGGTGATTCGCCACGTGCTGGGCTTCTTCCTGCCACTGTCGGTCATGGTCGTCTGCTACAGCTGCACAGCAGCGACGCTGTTCCGTGGCGTGCGCAACGGCGGCCAGAAGCACAAGGCCATGCGCGTCATCCTGGCCGTGGTGCTGGCATTCGTTGTATGCTGGCTGCCGCGCAACATCAGCGTGCTGGTAGACACGTTGATGCGGAGCGGCTCGCTGGGCGAGGAGACGTGTGAGTTCCAGAACAATGTGAGCGTGGCGCTGTATGTGACTGAGGTGATGGCGTTCACGCACTGCGCCGTCAACCCCGTGCTCTATGCCTTCATCGGGCAGAAGTTCCGGAACCAGCTCTTGGTGGTGCTCTACAAGCATGGGCTGATCAGCAAGAGGTTGATGGTGGCATACCGCAGTGGCTCAGCCAACAGCACGGCCAGTCAAAGGTCTAGGAACACCTCTGTTACCCTGTAAGGTTTCAGTAATCAGGGGGTGGTGTGGAAGAAGTGATTTTCCCTGGTTCCTCATACAGTATAGTCATCGGTGCGGGTATTGTCGAGAAACTTGTTCTTCATGTTCTAGGGGTGTGTGTGTGTGTGTGTGTGTGTGTGTGTGTGTGTGTGGTCTGGGGTAGAGGGTGGGGGGATGGATGATTCTATTATATAGGTCCAATCCAATGTTTTTCATGTGATGCTTCAATGCTTGCTAAGTGTAAACAACATACATGTCAAGGCCTAATGTGTATTAAATCTTCATCTTGCAACTTTTTCTTTGTCAATGCCTGAAATAACTATTTGAGAAGAGCCGGAGCGTTGTGATATTTGTCAAGTGATGATCTGATAAGGAAAGTCTTATCTACCAAAACAGAGGGATATGGTTACGTGAGCGAAATGACTCAATGTGTATTGCAAAAGCACACCAACATGACTCTAACTGTGTTCCATTGAAATGTTGCCATATTTTAGCTCTGTTTAATTGCATCCTCATTCCTCAATGACCACTGCATCTCTCACTTCCTGCCTCAATTGCACAATTGCATCAATCTGCTATATAGGTCTATGGATCGTTGCACGAACAGAGTGCAGTTTATGTCCCTCAGACATTGTGTTTACATTTAGATAAAACACTACATTTAACAGTTGGATCACATACATATCTAACTAAACCATGTTGAAATTTCCAATAGTACCCTTACAGGAAAAACATACACTTCACATGTGAATGCATGTGATATCGTGATGATCACGTGATTTAATAACAAGCATGTGAAGCAACATGTGAAGCAAAATGTGATAGCATAAAACTGCACATGATAACAATGTGAGAGCATGATCTCATGTGAAGAAAATGTTAACTGTAACATCTCTGGGGTAGAGGGTGGGGATGATTCTATTGTATAGGTCCAATCCAATGTTTTTATTTTACCTTTATTTAACTAGGCATGTCAGTTAAGAACAAATTCTTATTTTCAATGACGGCCTAGGAACAGTGGGTTAACTGCCTTGTTCAGGAGCAGAACAAAATATACTGCTCAAAAAAATAAAGGGAACACTTAAACAACACATCCTAGATCTGAATGAAATAAATAATCTTATAAAATATTTTTTTCTTTACATAGTTGAATGTGCTGACAACAAAATCACACAAAAATAATCAATGGAAATCCAATTTATCAACCCATGGAGGTCTGGATTTGGAGTCACAATCAAAATTAAAGTGGAAAACCACACTACAGGCTGATCCAACTTTGATGTAATGTCCTTAAAAGAAGTCAAAATGAGGCTCAGTAGTGTGTGTGGCCTCCACGTGCCTGTATGACCTCCCTACAATGCCTGGGCATGCTCCTGATGAGATGGCGGATGGTCTCCTGAGGGATCTCCTCCCAGACTTGGACTAAAGCATCCGCCAACTTCTGGACAGTCTGTGGTGCAACGTGGCGTTGGTGGATGGAGCGAGACATGATGTCCCAGATGTGCTCAATTGGATTCAGGTCTGGGGAACGGGCGGGCCAGTCCATAGCATCAATGCCTTCCTCTTGCAGGAACTGCTGACACACTCCAGCCACATGAGGTCTAGCATTGTCTTGCATTAGGAGGAACCCAGGGCCAACCGCACCAGCATATGGTCTCACAAGGGGTCTGAGGATCTCATCTCGGATCCTAATGGCAGTCAGGCTACCTCTGGCGAGCACATGGAGGGCTATGCGGCCCCCCAAAGAAATGCCACCCCACACCATGACTGACCCACCGCCAAACCGGTCATGCTGGACGATGTTGCAGGCAGCAGAACGTTCTCCACGGCGTCTCCAGACTCTGTCACGTCTGTCACGTGCTCAGTGTGAACCTGCTTTCATCTGTGAAGAGCACAGGGCGCCAGTGGCGAATTTGCCAATCTTGGTGTTCTCTGACAAATGCAAACGTCCTGCACGGTGTTGGGCTGTAAGCACAACCCCCACCTGTGGACGTCGGGCCCTCATACCACCCTCATGGAGTCTGTTTCTGATCGTTTGAGCAGACACATGCACATTTGTGGCCTGCTGGAGGTCATTTTGCAGGGCTCTGGCAGTGCTTCTCCTGCTCCTCCTTGCACAAAGGCGGAGGTAGCGGTCCTGCTGCTGGGTTGTTGCCCTCCTACGGCCTCCACGTCTCCTGATGTACTGGCCTGTCTCCTGGTAGCGCCTCCATGCTCTGGATACTACGCTGACAGACACAGCAAACCTTCTTGCCACAGCTCGTATTGATGTGTCATCCTGGATGAGCTGCACTACCTGAGCCACTTGTGTGGGTTGTAGACTCCGTCTCATGCTACCACTAGAGTGAAAGCACCGCCAGCATTAAAAAGTGACCAAAACATCAGCCAGGAAGCATGGGAACTGAGAAGTGGTCTGTGGTCCCCACCTGCAGAACCACTCCTTTATTGGGGGTGTCTTGCTAATTGCCTATAATTTCCACCTGTTGTCTATTCCACTTGCACAACAGCACGTGAAATTTATTGTCAATCAGTGTTGCTTCCTAAGTGGACAGTTTGATTTCACAGAAGTGTGATTGACTAGGAGTTACATTGTGTTGTTTAAGTGTTCCCTTTATTTTTTTGAGCAGTGTATTTTTACCTTGTCAGCTCGGGGATTCAATCTTGCAACCTTTCAGGTTACTAGTCTGACGCTTTAACCACTTGTCTACCCTGCCGCATTGTTGCTTCAATGCTTGCTAAGTATAAACAACATACATGTCAAGGCCTAATGTGTATTAAATCTTCATCTTCCAACTTTTATTTGTCAACAGACGTGTGATGTAATTGTGTTCCCCTTACAACAATAGAGAAAATGCTATTGTACTCATAAATAAGATGCACACATTTTTAACATATTTTTACCTATATAATAGGATCCACCAGCTCAAATAAGGGTGTTCTGAACTTTGTCAATGTTTAAAAAACAAGTTGAGATAAGCAGGAAAATTGGGATCTTTGTCAAGTGATGACCTGATAATGAATGTCTTATCTATCAAAACAGAAGTGGTTATGTGAGCAAAATGACTCCATTTATGACCGAGATCTGTATTGCAAAAACACACCAACATGACTCTAACTGTGTTCCATTGAAATGTTGCCATCTTTTCTCCCTGTTCACGTGCATCCTCATTCCTCAATGATCACGGCATCCTCTCACTTCCTGCCTCAATTGCACAACTCGATCAATATGCTGTAAAGGTCTATGGGTCGTTCCACGAACAGAGTGCTGTTTATGTCCCTCAGACATTATGTGTGTACATTTTTATGAAACACTCAATTTAACAGTTGGATCACATACCCTCAACTCCTGAAACTGACCCTATTCTGCTTTCCCAAATATCCATCTCCTCAATCCGTTTCCTACTGAATCTTGCACCCTCATTCCTACAGTACACATGCTAGGAAAATGATCCCTACCCCATGTAGATTCCTCCAAATCCTCCCAACTACATCTGTCTGCCCTTGAACTTGAGATCATTGTAAGATCCAGAGCAGATTCATTCATTTCCAGTTACTGGGCCAATCCTGGTTCCCCGGCCATCATTAAGACTCACAAGCCCTTTTTCATCAAGTAGTTCCTCCAACACTTGTCCATTTACATCAGTCTGTAACCCTCCCCAGAGCGTACTATGAGCATTAAAATCCCCACAACACATTACACATCTCCTATCTTGACCTTCTACTGTACATTCCCAAGGGCCATCAACTCTAGTGTCTTTACACAGGTTGCAAAACTTCACTATTACCATACTATTCCCCCCTCCCAACCACATCTCTACCATTACAAGTCGTGCTCAACACCGTCTCCCACACTCCTATATGGGATCCCCTGCTTTATAAAGGTAGCACACCCTCCCCCTGCCACCCTATCACTATGGACTGCAACATAACTTTGTATAACCACATCTAGAGTAGGTTTAAGCCATGTCTACTGGAGACATATTACATTAGGTTTGTCTGGTAACTCCTCAAGAAACTGTTTGAACGCTTTCCCATTAGCCATCAAACTTCTCGCATTCCATTGAAGGATTAACACCATTATGAAAATGAATCAATACATTATTCCTGACAGGACTGATTCTCAATCTTATTGAGTTCATCCTATACATTTTTCCATGTCAGTCCTGTGATCCCAAGACACTTCACTCTTTGCTCCACTATGATCTGTATCTTCTTAGTACTAGATTGTCATTTTTCTGAGCAATTGATTGCTGCTGTCACAAATGTAACAACCTTCCTCATGTCTACTACCAGTCTTGTGTTCTCCCCCATTCTGCTCCCTACATCACGCCCCCAACCGGCATCCCGATCTGCCCTGGAATACCTGCTCTTCTAGGTGCCCCGGGTGTTTCTGCGTGAGTTACATAAACTGCTTCTGCATATGCGATTCGCTCACTCCTCACTTGCTGCACTTCCACCTGTCTTTTCATCACTGCACAACACCCATATGCCACACTATGGGCACCCCCACAGTTACAGCACTTTAACTGGACCCCGTCTCCACAATATGCATGTTCTCCCCCACACTTCGCAAATGTCCTTTTGCCTTTACACACCGCTGCCACCTGCCCAAACCTTTGACAGTTACAGCAACGCAATGGTTTCAGAACATGAGCTCACACATAGTAACTCCTATACCCAAGCTTAACCTTTTCTGGCAGTACCAGATCCTCAAAGTTTAGTAGCCCTGATAGGCTATCCACCTTCTTCCTCTCATGTCATCTGGAGGCACTTTGACCCTTCATGTAGTCTTTTATTTATTTCATGTTATCAATTTCTGGAACTCCTGTAATAACTCCCTTCAGCCACTGCTATCCAGTTTGATCCGGCATGCTACTATCAACCATATGTTTACATACCTGCTTGAGTTTGAGTGCTTTCTCATACTGTTTATCATTGATACACACCATCACCAAACTTCCATCATGAAGAATTTTAGCAGACACAACCTCTCCTAGTTTACTGTCCAAATCTCTAGTCAATGCGATCTCATTTACCGCCGTGACTCCACCCTTATCCTTAAATTTCTCCAATATCTTCAACTTCTCTCAGTACAACACTGCGAACCGAACCTTCCTCATCACTACTCTCCTCCAACAAGAGAGAGCTTCTTCTTAAGCTTTGCTCTCACTTTTCTACCTCCACATATTTCCACCCCACAACTACACTCAATCCTGTCCTCCTCAAGTCCTAACCCCTCTACCTTTCCATTCATCTCTGCTCCAATCGCAGCACAGTGTTGCTCAACCACCTCCACCAGATTTCATGTTCCAAAACAAAAACAAACAAAACCGCAACCTTTCTTGACAAAATTGTATAATAATAATAATAATAACAATAAGCTTGTTAACACACTATAATTTAACAATTTAGTCACCAAGCCCGCTTGGTTTAACACTTTGGTTGCAGTCCAAACACTTAAAAGACACACTCTATCCCCTCAGTCCTCAAATTAAGTGGACACTTCTGATGATGTATCATGACTTCTGACGAATATACAACGCCAGGGCAAGGGAGGGAGGAAGGAACGGTGGGTGCTTTATATGCGCTACAGTCAATTAAGAGTGCATGTCTACTTATATTAACTATATCATTATTAATAGCAAATTAATTAGCTAACTAACGTTAGCCTGCCCAGCTGGAACTTGTGAAGAAGGAAAAAGTTTTATTTCTACAATTTCCAAAAGCTTACCAAACAAAAACATCATTATTTTTACGAGACGTGCTTGTGCCATCATGTGCATTAGTAGCATCATTTTTAACCTTTTTACTTACACATGTATGTTGACTTCTCCATTGATGTTGTTTTTAAGTTTTGGTGGACTTTTTTTAGCGGATGTACAATCATCGCGAATTGAATTATGGGGAGTTTCAGGCCCGGAGTGAACATAATTGTACACTCGCAAACTCGACTAAAAATGAGGGCAGAGGGGCTTACGTTGCAAACTTCCCTTGCTTGGCTAATCATTTGGACCGCGTTCCAAGATGGTGACGGGGATTCCCACAAGGGCATTAGGTGAGGGTAAGTGGACGAGGGTGTGTCTTTTGTGAGTTTGAACCTTATCCTTTGTTTCTTTCACGGCAATCAGTCACGTATGGATTTTCTTCTTCTTAAAATGTGTATTGGTGAATCGCAACCAACTTAAAAGTGCATACACAGCCACCTACTGTACTAGAGTGTGAGGCCGTTATTTGTTCAATAGGCTGCTATCCTACGTGAAATTAAATAATGGAAGGGGAAAAAAATTGCCACGTTAGCTACCGCCAGGCTGGAAAGACGACTGTGATACCCAGTAGAAAGCATCTCAAGTTGGCAGGCACTTTGACTTGTGTCTATGCTTTGATTTGTGTCTATGCTTTAACTTGTGTCTATGCTATCTAGTGGAAACAGGTGCACTGGTCGCCGGCTTATCGACTCGTGGTGCAGCCCAATCAGCCACTTAAAACAGTCTTGAGTGGCAACAAAGCTGCCCAATTAGCTGATTCGCTTTCCATACACCCACTCATTTCGACACACCCACTTCACTTTACTCCTGTCATCATATTAGGCTGCAGCTACCCATACTTGTCTTCAAACAGTGTTCTCTGCAATGTTTTGGCTATGAAGCCCTGGAGATCCAAAAACCTTTAAGCCGCATTCACAATTATATCCAGTTTCATCGATTTCTTGTTTGTTTTGCATGTACAGTCTATCACCCGAGCAAAAACGCAACAAAATGTACCTTAGTTATTTTTTTTAATCCCTTAACTGGTTAAAAGCATTTTCTGTTGGCTGCGGGGCATCCATTGCCATTTCTTACTCATTTCCACTCACTCTTACAACCATTTGCACTGCCTCCACATATTGTATAAGACCTGCTGGGCAGCCCTGATTCTTGCTATTTCGACCTCATTCACCCTTACAGGGCACAACTGGAACACAAGCATTTCATTACATCCGCAATAACATCTGCTAAATATGTGTACGTGACCAATATAATTTGATTTGATTTGAACTGCAGCACCGTGTATCCACTGACTCTTCAACAACATATACAGGCAGGTATCCTAGTGGTTAGAGCTTTGGGCCAGTAACCGGAAGGTTGCTGGATTGAATCCCCAAGCTGGCAAGGTACAAATCTGTCGTTCTGCCCCTGAGCAAGGCAATTAACCCACTGTTCCCCGTGGATGTCGATGAAGGCAGACCCCCGCACCTCTCTGATTCAAAGGTGTTGGGTTAAATGTGGAAGACACATTTCAGTTGAATACATTCAGTTGTACAACTGACTAGGGATCCCCCTTTCCCTACAGTATACTCAGTCTGCACACACTTGGCCAACATTGCAATGGCCTGTTCACAAAAACTCACTGCGTATCTCATACACCCCAAATTTACATGTGTATGGAGAAACTGTTCATCAAATAGCAATAGCACAGCCTTCTTCCTTCCATCCATCATACAGTTCAAGCAACATGCCTCCTCTACTCCTGGTATGCAGTGTTTAATTAAGACATTGAGCCTCAATTTCCACCGAGACACCAGAGAAGACACATTTTACCTGTGTCCTGCTCAGAAAGAAAAGCTTTCCACTTCATACTCCCATAATTTTCAGAGCCAAATTGCACATTCCTTTTGTTCTTCTGATACACAATAAATCAATACCATACTGCTTCTGGTAACTCTGGCTGTTTCCACCTTTCCCAATGCGTCCTCCACCATCTGCGCGACAGCAATTGGGTCTCCCAAAAATATACTGAGCAAAAATATAAATGCAACATATAAAGTGTTAATCCCATGATTCATGATCTGAAATAAAAGATCACAGAAATGTTTCGATATGCACAAAAAACGTATTTCTCTCAAATTTGGATGGATTATAGGAAAAGGACAGCCGAAAAAGCAGGGCTTTCTGACATCCAGGACCTACAGTAGGCGGTGTCAGAGAAGTCACCCAAGTCATAGACTGTTCTCTCTGCTATCACATGGAAAGCGGTACCGGAGCGCCAAGTCTAGGACCAAAAAGCTCCTTAACTGCTGAACAACTAATCAAATGGCCACCCGGACTATCTTGTTTTTACACTGCTGCCACTCGCTGTTTATTATCTATGCATAGTCACTTTACAAATGACCTGGACTATCCTGTGCCCCCGCACATTGACTTGGTACCGGTACCCTGTATATAGCCTTGTTATTGTTATGTACATTTATTGTGTTACTTTTTGATTGATTACATTTTTTAAACTTTAGTTTATTTAGTAAATATTTTATCAACTCAATTTCTTGAACTGCATTGTTGGTTAAGGGCTTGTAAGTAAGCATTTCACGGTAAGGTCTACCACTGTTGTATTCGGCACGTGACAAATTCAATTTGATTTGATTTGTGCTGGGGACAATAAAAGGCCACTCTAAAATGTGCAGTTCTGTCACACAACACAATGCCACAGATGTCTCAAGATTTAAAGGAGCGTACAATTGGCATACTGACTGCAGGAATGTCCACCAGAGCTGTTGCCAGATAATTTAATGTTAATTTCTCTACTATAAGCCTCCTCCAACGTAATTTTGGAGAATTTGCAGACCATTATTCCTCCTGCACCAAACTTTACAGTTGGCACTATGCATTCGGGCAGGTAGCATTTTTCTGGCATCTGCTAAACCCAAGCTGTGTTCAAATACACATTCTAACATATTGTATACTACATACCTCTACAGGATCAGTGGGGGCCCTGCCGGACGGTTGAGCTAACGTAGGCTAATGCGATTAGCATGAGGTTGTAAGTAACAAGAACATTTCCCAGGACATAGATATATCTTATATTGGCAGAAAGCTTAAATTCTTGTTAATCTAACTGCACTGTCCAATTTACAGTAGCTATTACAGTGAAAGAACACCATGCTGTTGTTTGAGGAGGAAAATTGAGGAAAATCTATTCATAAACTAATTAGGCACATTTGGGCAGTCTTGATACAACAGTTTGAACAGAATGCAATGTTTCATTGGATCAGTCTAAAACGTTGCACATACACTTCTGCCATCTAGTGGCATAAATCTAAATTGTGCCTGGGCTGGAATAATACATTATGGCCTTACTCTTGCATTTCAAAGATGATGATACAAAAAAACGCATGGTGGTTTTTCTTTGTATTATCTTTTACCAGATCTAATGTGTTATATTCTCCTACATTCATTTCACATTTCCACAAACCCCAAAGTGTTTCCTTTCAAATGGTATCAAGAATATGCGTATCCTTGCTTCGGGTCCTGAGCTACAGGCAGTTAGATTTGGGTTTGTCATTTTAGGTGAAAATTGAAAAAAAAGGGGCGGATCCTTAACCTCTACGGGCCACGGGGGCAGTATTGAGAATTTTGAAAGAAATATGTGCCCATTTTTAACTGCCTCCTACACCAACTCAGAAGCTAGGATATGCATATTATTAACACATTCGGATAGAAAACACTCTGAATTTTCTAAAACAGTTTGAATGGTGTCTGTAAGTATAACAAAACTCATATTGCAGGCAAAAACCTGTGAAAAATAGATTAAAAAAAAAGAGAATTTTGTGACTGTACTATTTAGTGTCATTGTTTTAAAGATACCACAGTGAGAAAGGATTCAGTTCGCAACTCCTACTGCTTCCACTAGATGTCAACGATCTTTAGAAAGTTGTTTGAAGCATCTGTGATAAATACACACCGAATTAGAAAGCTTACAAGTTGACACGTCATCACTTCATTTTTTGCGCCTGCGCATGAATCTGAGAAGAGTGCCTTTGTCATTATCGTTTATTCTAGACACTTGATAGGTTGTGTGAAAATATTACTGATGTTTACTGATGTTTCACGTTAAAAATGGAACAAAAGATTAGTGCTAAACAACGTTTGACATGTTTAAACAAACGTAAATAGATTATTTACTAGGTTTTCTTTAGTTTTTCGACGTGACTTTACACTGCCCACCTCATTTTGTGGGAGCCTACTGAACGCTAACTATTTGGACATAAATTATGAACTTTGTCAAAAGAAACCACATTTGTTCTGGACCTGGGATCTCTGGCAGCGCCTTCTGATGGAGATAATCAAAGGTAAGGGGATATTTAGAATGTTATTATCGATATTAGATGATGCTAATGCTAACGGTTTAGCTTAGCTTAGCTTAGCATATAGCTTATTGTTGTTAGCATAGTACCCAGTTTATACAAAATGTGATTTCCCAGTAAAGTTATTTTGAGATCTGGCCCTTCGGTAGCAATTACGAGATGATAATATATTATTCTTTGAATGACAATATTATAATTTACCAATGTTTTCGAATAGTAATTCCGTGATTTGTAATGCTGGATTCACTGGGTGCATTCGAGCCGAAAAAAATTCTGAATTTCACCGCGACTGTAAATGCTGTTTTTGGATATAAATATGAACTTGATGGAACTAAAAATGCATGTATTGTATAACATAATGTCCTATGAGTGTCATCTGATGCAGATTGTCAAAGGTAAGTGCATAATTCTAGCTAGTTTTCTGTCTGTTGATGCCCTTCTTTGAATTGGCTAAACATTACACGCAGCTATTGTCAATGTACTCTCCTCACATAACCTAACTTTATGCATTCTCCGTAATGCCTCTGAAAATCGGACAGCGTGGTTAGATTTAGGAGATATATCTTTCAAATGGAGGAAAATAGTTGATTATTAGATTTTTTGAAATGATTACTCTTGCAGTTTTGAATTCCCCGCCATGGTCACATGACAATGAATCCCAATACCGGGATAAGATCGGGATAAGATCCTCAACAGGTTAAGAGGAGTGTATACTACTACATACTATATACTATTAGTTAATTTTAGTATACTGTAAACGAATGGGTATCGTTTCAGTTGAGCGTAGTTGAGCTTTTCCTGTCTACCAGAAGTTGATGCTGTTGCTATGCAACCTCTTGCTAGCTTGTTAGCAATACAAATGACTAGCTAGAAATTTTACAATTTCGGGTGTGTTCGTTATTTCAATCTGGAGTGCCAAAGTGCGCTCTGGGAGTTGGTAAATCCAGAGCATTGTCAGATTGTCCATTTGTAATTTCGCTCTTGGAGCGTTCAGAGCACACACTGAATGCTCTGGCCGAGGAGTAGGGTTGATCCAAGCATTCTGACCTCAAAACAGCAGTCAAGCACCCAAGCTAACTGGCTAATTTGCTATCTACTTCCAGACACAAATGAGAGAACACTTCACTCTGACCATTTTACTCGCCCTTGCAGAGCGTGTTAGGCTGTTTTCATGTTATCCACAGCGTTGGTGACTGTAACTGTGCTCCTGGCAACAATTTAATTATGCTTGTTTTTTCTGACACCGGACATATTCAACGGGTGTTGAGCATTTGTAAATCCATCAGTTATTCTGCGCTCTGGCACACGAGAGTGCTCTGAAATTGGAGTAGATAGCCAGAATTAACAATGTTCATTGAGAACTCACAACGACTATGCCACGTAGCTAAGAATGACGTGAATAATCAAATCAATAAATGTTTGGTAGTTAGTTAGATAGCATATAGTTAATATAGTGCCTGGCAAGTTTGATAAATTAGGAGTCAACTAACGTTAGGATGGTCACTAACTACTGTAATGCTGTGCTGTTCGTAACGATAGCGTAGCTAACAAATTGTCAGCCATCATAATGTGTAACGTAACTTATTTGAAAAGTCATGACTTTATTACATTGCTCAACATTTTCTAAACATTTGTCATAATTAGTTAAAGCAATGAATTTTTATCCACTTCGCCTGCATATTTAATGCCATTTTCTTCAAATCACACCCATTTTATGAAGAATTGCATTATGGGCCCTAAAAGCACGGAAATAGTGTCCACTGCTTGTATACTTCGTATTTTGGCGAATTTAGTACGACATCCAGGAACTTTTGGCATACTAACTATATCCATACAATGACCAATAAGCATACTACATACTCAATTATGTCACAAATAGTACAGTTAGTGCGGTTAGTATGAGTATTCCAACACAGTTCCAGATTAGTTCGTCAGACTGCCAGATGGTGAAGCGTGATTCAGGCTTTACACCACTCTAGCCAACGCTCGGCATTGCGCATGGTGATCTTAGGCTTGTGTGCGGCTGCTCGGCCATGGAAACCCATTTCAGGAAGCTGCTGACGAACAGTTCCTGAGCCAACGTTGCTTCCAGAGGCAGTTTGGAACTCGGTAGCAAGTGTTGCAACCAAGGACATATGATTTTTACGTGCTACGTGCTTCAGCACTCGACTGTCCCACTCTGTGAGCTTGTGTGGCCTACCACACGGCTGAGCCGTTGTTACTCCTAGACATTTCCACTTCACAATAACAGTACTTACAGTTGACCGGGGCAACTCTAGCAGGGCAGAAATTTGACGAACTGACTTGTTGGAAAGGTGTCATTGAAAGTAATTTAGCTTTAAGTAAAGCCATTCTACTGCCAATGTTTGTCTATGGAGATTGTATGAATGTGTGCTTGATTTTATACACCTTTCAGCAACGGGTATGGTTGAAATAGCCAAATCCACTCATTTGAAGGGGTGTCCACATACTTTTGTATATATAGTGGATCCTATAGTGGAGCCTTCCGTATCTGTGGTGGAAGGTGGCAAAGTTACAGTGATGTTTGTTAGACCAGGAGATACCCCGAAAAATTGGTCTTCTCATGAAAATGTCTGACCCCTCTACAGAAAGATGAGACTCTGACACACACAACGGTGTTCTCTGTTCTCATCTAGGAGGCCCACAAGCCCCAGCTGAAGGTAGCCTGGTACCAATTTTAAAAATGAATGTAAGTATACAGTGCATTCGGAAAGTATTCAGACAGCTTCCCTTTTTCCACATTTTGTTACGTTACAGCCTTATTCTAAAATGAATTAAATGTAAAAAATCCTCATGAATATACACACAATACCCCATAATGACAAAGTGAAAACAGGTTTTTAGAAATTTTAAAATGCAAATTTATTACTAATAAAAAACAGAAATACCTTATTTACGTAAGTATTCAGACTTGAAATTGAGCTCAGGGGCAACCTGTTTCCATTTATCATCCTTTAGATGTTTCTACAACTTCATTGTAGACCACTTTTGGTAAATTCAATTGATTGGACATGATTTGGACAGGCACACACCTGTCTATATAAGGTCCCACTGTTGACAGTGCATGTCACAGCAAAAACGAAGCCATGATGTCGATGGAATTGTCCGTCGAGTTCTGAGACAGGATTGTGGTGAGGCACAGATCTGGGGAAGGGTATCAAAACATTTCTGCAGCATTGAAGGTCCCCAAGAACAGTGGCCTCCATCATCCTTAAAAGGAAGATGTTTGGAACCACCAAGACTCTTATTAGAGCTGGCCGCCCGACCAAATTGAGCAATTGGGGGTGAAGGGCTTTGGTCAGGGAGGTGACCAAGAACCCGATGGTCACTCTGACAGAGCTCCCAGCATAGGGCAACTTGTCATCAGCATCTGGCTCTGAGGAGGATTCCTGAGAGACGAGGCCTACTCCTAACTATTCAATAACATTCATATTGAATTCTGTCTCTGTTGTCATTCAGTTAAGCCTGTAATGATTGAACTGGAGTTATTCATGACTATAAACATGAACATGTTTTTCTAAAAGTGAGGAAAGGGGAGGGGTGCTGAGTGGGACTTACTCTGTTACACAAACACATCTTGCCATATCATTACCAAATATTTCAGTTTCGGTGGTCAGATAAGAATCTCCTTAGCATAGCACATATTCAGCAATGAGTTCTCCCTGTAGATAAAACTGTAGACAGATAATAAACCGTTTTTTAAATTAACCAGGTTCACAGAGATTAGGGTCAGTGAACAGAATATGATGTGTAGGGTCTGTGGACAGAGTAAGATGTGTTGTGACATATGTCAGATAACAAGTTGTTGTACAATACAAGTTGAATTGGTTGCCAGTTCCTCCTCTTGAGACAGTTCTCATGCCAGAAACAATAACTTCTTATCATTGTTTTGAATCTTTGGTCATTGTCACATCCTGACCATAGTAAGATGTTATTTTCTATGGTAGAGTAGGTCAGGTAGGTCAGAGATTATTTTTGAGTAGTGTTTGTTTCACCTCTGCATCACGGTTTGTTGATTTGTTTATTCAGTTTATTTATGTATTGCATAGTTTCACAGAGTAAATAAAACGTGGAACGACACACACGCTGCCCCTTGGTCTACTCCTTACGACGACCATGACAGAATCTCCCACCACCAAAGGACCAAGCAGCGTGATCAGGATTGGACATGGGAGGACATTTTGAATGGAAAGTGATCCTGTACGTGGGAGGAGATCCAGGCTGGATGGGATCGCCTCCCATGGGAACAGGTGGAGGCAGCGAGAGCAAAACGGCAACGTTACGAGGAACTAGCACGGCAACGACGGAAGCACAAGAGGCACCCCCAAAATCCTTTTTTGGGGGGGACACACGGAGAGTTTAGCAGAGTTAGGGTGGAGACCTGAGCCAACTCCCCATGCTTACCATGGGGAGCGAGTGAAGAAGCAAGCACCGTGTTATGCGGTGATGCGCATTGTGTCGCCAGTGCGCATTCACAGCCCGGTGCGATCTGTGCCCGCGCCCCGCATTTACCGTGCTAGGTTGGGCATTCAGCCAGGAAGGGTGGTGCCAGCTCAGCGCTCCTGGTCTCCAGTTCGCCTTCTCGGTCCAGGATATCCTGCGCCGGCGCTTCGCACTGTGTCACCAGTGCGTATTAACAGCCCAGTGTGTCCTGTTCCCGCGCCCCGCGTTTGCCGGGCGAAAGTATGCATCCAGCCAGGACGGGTTGTGCCAGCTCTACGCTCGAGACCTCCAGTGCGCCTCCACGGTCCAGTATATCCTGTGCCTGCCCCACGTACCTGGCCTCCAGTGAGTCTATCCAGCCTGGTACGCCCTGTTCCTGCTCCCTGCACTTGCCCTGAGGTGCGTGTTACCAGTCTGGTGCCACCTATGCCAGCCCCATGCATCAGGCCTCCAGTGCGCCTGCCCAGTCCAGAGCTTCCGGCGACAGTTCCCAGTCCAGAGCTTCCGGCGACAGTTCCCAGTCCAGAGCTTCCGGCGACAGTTCCCAGTCCAGAGCTTCCGGCGACAGTTCCCAGTCCAGAGCTTCCGGCGACGTTCTACAGTCCGGAACCTCCGGCGACGGCCTGCAGCCCTGAACCTTCGGCGACGGCCTGCAGCTCTAAACCTTCGGTGACGGTCTGCAGCCCTGAACCTTCGGCGGCGGCCTGCAGCCCAGAGTCTCCGGCGATGATCTACGGTCCGGTGGCACAGAAGCAGAGGGATCAGCGGGCAGAGCGGGGGTTACGCCCCGAACCAGAGCCGCCTCCTCTGTTCAAGGATCCGCGGGATAAGGTTATGTGTACTGCACCAGAGCCGCCATAGACATTAGTTACCCACCCTACCCTCCCTTTTGTTTTTTTTGTTTTTTGGGGGGGTTTGTTGTTGTTTTTGTTTAGGTGCGGTCGGAGTCCGCACCTTTGGTGGGGGGGGGGGGGGGGGGGGGGGTACTGTCACGTCCTGACCATAGTAAGATGTTATTTTCTATGGTAGAGTAGGTCAGGGCGTGACGGGGTGTTTTCTATGTTTTGTATTTCTATGTTGTTAGATTCTAGTTTTTGTATTTCTATGTTGGTTTGTTTGGGATGATCTCCAATTAGAGGCAGCTGGTCCTCGTTGTCTCTAATTGGAGATCATACTTAAGTAGGTTTTTTTTCACCTGGGTTTGTGGAAAATGATTTTTGAGTAGTGTTTGTTTCACCTCTGCGTCACGGTTTGTTGTTTTGTTTATTTATGTATTGCATAGTTTCACAGAGTAAATAAAATGTTGAACGACACACACGCTGCACCTTGGTCTACTCCTTACGACGACCGTGACAGTCATGTTTTGAGGTTTTTGACTTAAGTAAGAAGCCCAGTCCAATACAACATGTCAGTTCACTTATTCAGGTCTTGAGCAAATTAACAATTATAATAAACATTTACAGACAACATTGACATAAATGACAACACCAGGTCACACAAACAGACAGAGCCATATAAAATACATATAGGCCTAACAGTAGTAGTATTACTAGTATTACAGGTTGCAACTGTTAGCAAGTGAAACAGCATGCGGCTATGTACAATACTTCTATTTGTACATTCTCATTTCCTGCTACAAGATGGCGAGCTATATTAACCTGGTGGGGTTGGTGTGCGGAGACGTGCGGCTTCTCTCGTTGACAGTGGCGCTCCCAACGGGAGGCTGTCCAACCAGAGGATCTCAATGACCAGACCATCTGTTATTTTATTTTAGAATTTGAACCTTTATTTAACTAGGCAAGGCAGTTAAGAACAAATTCTTATTTACAATGATGGCCTAGGAACAGTGGGTTAACTGCCTTGTTCAGCGGCAGAACAACAGTTTGAGAACCTGCCCTCGGCGTGCAGCGACCAGTGGCAGGTGGGTGTGCGGGTGATTCGCCACGTGCTGGACTTCTTCCTGCTGCTGGAGGTCATCGTCGTCTGCTACAGCTGCACTGCAGCGGCGCTGTTCAGTGGCATGCGCAACGGCGGCCAGAAGCACAGGGCCATGCGCGTCATCCTGGCCGCGGTGCTGGCGTTCGTTGCATGCTGGCTGCTGCGCAACATCAGCATGCTGGTGGACACGTTGGGCGAGGAAACGTGTTAGTTCTGGAACAGGGTGAGCGTGGTGCTGTATGTCACTGAGGTGATGGCGTTCATGCACTGCGATGTCAACCCCGTGCTGTATACCTTCATCAGGCATAAGTTCCGGAACAATCTCTTGGTGACGCTCCACAAGCATGGATGGATCAGCAAGACGGTGATGGTGGCTTACAGTATGGCCAGTCAAAGGTCTAGGAACACCTCCGTTACCCTGTAAGGTTTCAGTAATCAGGGGATGGTGCGTATGTTGTGCGTATGTGTGTGTACAGTGGTTCCTCCTTTAAAAGTTGCGGGCTTGCACCGCAGGACTTAGAGGTACCCAGCGTCATGGCTTCATTGCTCCAGACCATCACAAGGGGGAGTTAGAGCACTCATTATGCATTTGGGTCCCACGGTTTTTATATGACCAATCATATCGAGTGGTTCCAATGACGAATTTTGATGCGAGCCACCCTTGCCTTGTGGCGTTCTTCAACAAAGATGGCTGACAAAACATTACGGTGGAATCAGGTGTAAGTTGTTATAACGTCATAATGAGTCAAGCAAAAAATGTACAATTAGGAGGAATATGTTAGTTAATTTAGAGACAAACGTTTGTGCATTTTTTTTGTCATAAAGTTAATTTTCAAAAATCGCAATTTAGCAAGTTATCTGACTAGCTAACATTAGCCAGCTAGCTAGTGTTAGGAGAACGAATTTGTAATCCATGTTGTTTAATGTTTTCGGGACTCCTGAGAAAACCAGCAAACCAGGCTGTCGTCTTGTGAAACAGTGGATGTAAAGAATCTAGCTAGCTAAAGCATTTACTGCAAATTGAATGTACAATTGTGTAAGCTTGCCTTGCAATGCAGCTGAAGTGACATAGCTAGCTGACTATTTACTTGCTTATTGTGTAGTGGAGGATAAAAATAACTGTATGCCTATGGATGTGTAGCTAGCTACAGTATGTAGCCGATCTGTGTATGGACCTTAAAACGTTAGGCTCTGAACTAATATTCATACCAATCTATGAACCTCAGCTATCATAGTTGTTGTATTAACTTCAAGTCTGAATGACATTAATGACACCTATGGAGAGGTAGAATAAAACAACTTTATTGTGCCAAGGATGCAAGTCTACATGTACTGTAGTTATTACCACGCATGAGATTCACACATTGTAGCCTGTACATTGAATAAATTCACTGATCATGTACTCTTCCTTGGCAAATAAACGTGCTGTTCAGTTATGAATCTCTGAGACATTCTTTTTCACTCATATCAAACTCCATTATTTGAATGATGCTGTGTCTGCATTACAATTATACACTTCAACAGTGTTTACCACTCCTGCAACATCAATGATTACACATTGTAACTATTTTTATTTTACTAGGCAAGTCAGTTAAGAACAAATTCTTATTTTCAATGACATCCTAGTAACAGTGGGTTAACTGCCTTGTTCAGGGGCAGAACAACAGATTTGTACCTTGTCAGCTCAGGGATTCAAACTTGCAACCTTTCGGTTACTAGCCCATCACTCTAACCACTAAGCTACACTGCCGCAATAGACTAGACACATGATTGATTTGTAATTCATATATACAGAAAAAAAACTATGCATATCTAACTCCCTTCATCTGCGTTAATCTGAGGACACAGGATAGTATTTCAATGAGATACTTAATTTCAACCAGTGGAGAATGTGAAACGCTTTTTTGAAAGAAGTTCATTATCCAGGTGTTATAAATATATAAATGCATTATAATTATAATAATTGTCATATTATAAAGCTAAATATATAAAGTTCAATCTGTACTTCAATGCACATATGGTATGCATTATAAAACAAGGAAGAAAGACGAGGTGGGGAGAGAGGTGTAGAAGACAGAAAGGGAAAGATGTAAGAACAGCGGCAGACAGCATATGATTCATGAATTACAGTGCTACCCTAATATTCTCTCAGTTCATCACAATTGCGTTGTGTCTCCTAACCAGCCTTGGGCCCCCAGTTGGCCCGAAGGTTATCTTAAGAGCGGGTGAGGTGGAGATGACAGGACTGGCTTCCTCTCTCACATCAAAACATACCTGCAGACGAGAGAGCATGATTAATCTAACACGGTCAGTCATCTTAAATCAGGAGGTGAAATGCAAAACTGACCTTGGATCATTAACTCTGGGACTACTACATCTCTGTCTGTATTTCAATGTAAGCTTTAATAATACTTCCTGTTGACCCGACTAAGTGGCATCTCACCTATGATCATGCTGTGCCCTCTGTCAGCCAGTTCAGATGCGGGAGGGGTTCACCAGCACAGCTGATATAACCTAGAGGATTTAGGGAGAAGGGGGAGAGGGATGAAGTGAAGAAGAGAGACTGTTATTGTGTGTGTGTGGTCTCACCTGGTGTCCACACTAAGTGGCTACAGAGTACTTTATGCTGAAAAACAGACACGAGGACAAACAAACGAAGATAATGTCAATAGAAGATACTGTATGTGACGCGGACACCTATCAGAGTGTACCTGAAACATTTAAATATAGAGGGCTATGTGTCTCACCACTTGGTTATTGCAAGGCTAACCCCCAGGGAAATCATGACTTGGCAGCAACAGATAGTCCAGTGAAAATGGCTGTGTTTATGTGGTGTAAATCTGAAAATTAGCAGCTGACTTCTTAAGGGTTTTTTAATTAATGCATGTGAGACACTGTGGCCCCATCCGATGATACAGGGCCAAACAGGCAGGATATAACCCCACCCACTTTGCCAAAGCACAGCCCCCACACCACTAGAGGGATATCTTCAACCACCAATTTACCATCCTCAGACAAGGCAGAGTATAGCCCACAAAGATCTCCGCCACGGCACAACCCAAAGGGGGGGCGCTAACCCAGACAGGAAGACCACGTCAGTGACTCAACCCACTCAAGTGACACACCCCTCCTAGGAACGGCATGGAAGAGCACCAGTAAGCCAGTGACTCAGCCCCTGTAATAGGGTTAGAGGCAAAGAATCCCAGTGGAGAGAGGGGAACCGGCCAGGCAGAGACAGCAAGGGCGGTTCGTTGCTCCAGAGCCTTTCCGTTCACCTTCACACTCCTGGGCCAGCCTACACTCAATCATAGGACCTACTGAAGAGATGAGTCTTCAGTAAAGACTTAAAGGTTGAGACCGAGTCTGCGTCTCTCACATGGGTAGGCAGACTATTCCATAAAAATGGAGCTCTATAGGAGAAAGCCCTGCCTCCAGCTGTTTGCTTAGAAATTCTAGGGACAATTAGGAGGCCTGCGTCTTGTGATCGTAGCATACGTGTAGGTATGTACGGCAGGACCAAATCGGAAAGATAGATAGGAGCAAGCCCATGTAATGCTTTGTAGGTTAGCAGTAAAACCTTGAAATCCGAATTAAATGACGTGCCACAGAATGCTGCAGCAGCACACAGGGTGTGCCACAGTATGACACAACTTTTAAAGGAGGAATCACTGTGTGTGTGTGTGTGTGCGTGTGCGTGTGCGTGCGTGTGTAGGGTGGGTGGTCTGGAGTAGAGGGTGGGGGGATGGATGATTCTGTTGTATAGTATAGTTCCAATCCAATGTTTTTCATGTGTTGCTTCAATGCTTGCTAAATATTAACAACATACATGTCAAGGCCTATTGTGTGTTAAATACATCTTCATCTTCCAACTTTTACTTTGTCACCAGACGTGTGATGTAGAAATAGAGAAAATTAGATTGTACTCATAAATAAGATGAACACATTTAAAAACAGATTAACTTACATTCGGATCCACCATCTCAAGTAATGGTGTTCAGAACTTTGTCAATGTAAAAAAATACAAGTTCATATGAGCTGGGAAATGTTGATATTTGTCAAGTGATAATCTGATAATGAATGTCTTATCTATCAAAACAGAGGGAAGTGGTTATGTGAGCGAAATGACTCCATTTATCACCGTGATCTGTATTGCACACTAATTAATGAATTAAATGAAAATACGAAATGTCTGGATTCAGTAAATAAGTATTCAACCCCTTTGTTATGGTAAGCTAAATAAATTAGCTTAACAAGTCACATAATAAGTTGCATGGACTCACTCTGTGTGCAATAATAGTGTTTAACATGATTTTTGAATGACTACCTCATCTCTATACCCTACACATACAATTATTTGTAAGGGCCCTCAGTCGAGCAGTGAATTTTAAACGGAGATTCAATCGCAAAGGCCAGAGAGATTTTCCAATGCCTTGCAAAGAAGGGCACCTATTGGTTGTGTCACAACCTGATCTGTTTCACCTGTCTTTGTGCTTGTCTCCACTCCCCACTAGGTGTCTCCCATCTCCCCTCATTATCCCTTGTGTATTTATACCTGTGTTCTCTGTTTGACAGTTTCCAGTTTGTTTTGTTTGTCAAGCCTACGAGCGTTTCCCTTTGCTCCTGTCTTTTCTAAAGTTTCTGTTTTCTAGTTTCCCGGTTTTGACCATTCTGCCTGCCCTGAGCCTGCCTGCCGTCCTGTACCTTGTCCCACCACACTGGATTATTGACCTCTGCCTGCCCTGACCCTGAGACTGCCTGCCGTTCTATACCTTTTGGACTATAATCTGGATTACTGACCTCTGCCTGCCCTTGACCTGTCGTTTTGCCTGCCCCCTTTTGTAGTAATACTTTTGTTACTTCGACACTGTCTGCATCTGGGTCCTTCCTAAAACGTGATAGTAGAAACTGTCCATGACTGACCCAGCAGACTCAGACCAGCTCCACAATGCTGTCTCCTTGCAAGGAGCCACCATTGGACACGAGGAATTACTACAAAGTCTTATGGAGGGACTCCATACCCTGGCAGAACGCCATGACCAGGAGTTTGAGACTTTGCTGGAGCAATTACGCGGATTCCCCACTGGGCAGCTGGTCACACCCGTAATCTCCCAGCCTACTCCAGTGTCCAGAGAACCCCGCTTACCTCCTCCGGAGCGCTATGCTGGAGATTCCGGAACCTGCCGGGCTTTTCTCTCCCAGTACTTCCTCGTTTCGTTCCCCTCAGACCGCACGAGGATAGCGTACGTCATAACGCTGATGTCCGGGAAGGTACTCACCTGGGCTACGGCGGTGTGGGATTAACAGTCCGCCATCTGCCTTAGTCTAGAGAAGTTTGTTGCGGAAGTTCGGAAGGTGTTTGATTCTCCATTGTCTGGGTGAGAGGCTGCTCGTAAGCTGCTCTAGCTACACCAAGACTTCTGTAGTGTAGCAGACTACGCAATGGATTTTCGCACGTTGGCGGCTGAGAGTGCCTGGAACCCGGAAGCATTGTTTGACATGTTCCTTCACAGATTATCAGAGGTGGTCAAATATGAGCTGCCCATGGACCTTGACTCCCTCATAGCCTTGACCATCCGGATCGATGGGCGGCTTCGAGAATGTAGGAGGGAGAGGGAATCTGTGCCCTGTCGCCCTCATTTGGCCTCAATTCCCACCTCGTCTCTGAAGAATCCCGGTGACCGCCGAATTCTACATGTTCGAGTTCTCTTGGGAATCACATAGGGCTGCCGACTCGCCTCCTTCTGAGTCCAGGCACCTGGGCAGGGCTAGATTGACTCCGGCTGAGCGCTTACGCCGACTCCACACACAGAGCTGCCTATATTGTGGAGCTACGGGACATTTCGTATCTACCTGCCCATTAAAAAACCAGGCTCATCAAGAAGGGGCGAGTACTCAGGGGCTGATGAGAGTTTTTTGGATGCTATCCTGGCGTCCGAGCTGGGCATCCCCACTCAGCCCCTCTTCATACCCTTGAATGTTAGAGCACTGGACGGGCGCTCTATAGGCCAGGCCTCTCACAGAACTACTCCCATCAACCTACGAATGTCAGGGAACCACAGCGAGGCAATCCAATTTATGCTGATAAAGTCTCCTCAGATTCCCGTGGTAATAGGATTCTCTTGGCTCCAGCGACACAATCCCATCATAGACTGGACTGCTGGTGCCATTATGGGCTGGAGCCCATTCTTTTATTTATAATATATATATATATATTTCACCTTTATTGAACCAGGTAGGCCAGTTTAGAACAAGTTCTCATTTACAACTGCGACCTGGCCAAGATAAAGCATAGCAGTGCGACAAAACAACAACACAGAGTTACATAGAAACTAGAAATAATCTATGTACAGTGTGTGCAAATGTAGAAGAGTAGGGAGGTAGGCAAAAAATAGGCCATAGAAGTGAAAATAATTGCAACTTAGCATTAATACTGGAGTGATATATGTGCAGATGATGATGTGCAAGTAGATATACAGGGGTGCGAAAGAGAAAGTGGGTAAGTAATAATATGGGGATGAGGTAGTTATTTACAGATTGGCTGTGTACAGGTACAGTGATCGGTCAGCTGCTCTGACAGCTTATGCTTAGAGAGGGAGATAAATAATATAATACCTAGCAAAGACTTATAGATGACCTGGAGCCAGTGGGTTTGGCGACGGATATGTAGTGAGGGCCAGCCAACGAGAGTGTAGAGGTTGCAGTGGTGGGTAGTATATAGGGCTTTGGTGATAAAACAGATGGCACTGTGATAGACTACATCCAGTTTGCTGAGTAGAGTGTTGGGGGATATTTTGTAAATGACATCACTGAAGTCAACGATCGGTAGGATAGTCAGTTTTATGATGGTATGTTTGGCAGCATGAGTGAAGGAGGCTTTGTTGCGAAATAGGAAGCCGATTCTAGATTTAATTTTGGATTGGAGATGCTTAATGTGAGTCTGGAAGGAGAGTTTACAGTCTAACCAGATACTTAGGTATTTGTAGTTGTCCACATATTCTTGGTTAGAACCATCCAGAGTAGTGATGCTAGTTGGGCGGGAGGGTGCGAGCAGCAATCAGTTGAAGAGCATGCATTTAGTTTTACTAGCATTTAAAAGCAGTTGGAGGCCACGGAAGGAGTGTTGTATATGGTGTTGAAGATCGTTTGGAGGTGTCTAAAGAAGGGCCAGATGTATACAGAATGGTGTCGTCTGTGTAGAGGTGGATCAGAGAATCACCAGCAGCAAGAGCGACATCATTGATATATATATTGTATATATTGTTCTGCCACGCCCATCGTCTGAAGTCAGCGCAGCCTGCCCCGGGACGTCTTCCTGTGGTCTCGGAAGTTGCCCCGACCCTCGCCACCATTCCTGCGGAGTACCAGGACCTCCGGGAGGTGTTCAGTAAGGCCCGGGCCACTTTGCTTCCACCGCACCGACCCTATGACTTCGGGATTGACCTTCTCCCAGGCACCACTACACCCAGGGGACGACTGTACTCTCTGTCGGGTCCGGAGACCAAGGCTACGGAGACCTACATTGAGGACTCCCTAGATGCAGGGTTCATCCGTCCTTCTGCCTCCCTGCCGGCGCAGGGTACTTTGTGGAGAAGAACAAAACCGTGCATCGACTACTGGGGCCTCAACGACATCACGGTGAAGAACCGCTACCTGCTACCACTCATCTCATCGGCCTTCGAGCCGCTCCAGGGGGCCACCGTGTTCTCCAAGCTGGACCTATGGAACGCCTACCACCTGGTGTGGATATGGGAGAGGGACGTGTGGAAGACTGCCTTCAACACTGCCAGCGGTCACTACGAGTATCTAGTCATGCCATTTACATTTACATTTACGTCATTTAGCAGAGGCTCTTATCCAGAGCGACTTACAAATTGGTACATTCACCTTATGATATCCAGTGGAACAACCACTTTACAATGGTACATCTATATCTTTTTTGGGGGGAGGGTGGGGGGGAGGGTTAGAAGCATTACGTAATCCTATCCCATGTATTCCTTAAAGAGGTGGGGTTTCAGGTGTCTCCGGAAGGTGGTGATTGACTGTGATTGACTGTCCTGGCGTCGTGAGGGAGCTTGTTCCACCATTGGGGTGCCAGAGCAGCGAACAGTTTTGACTGGGCTGAGCGGGAACTGTGCTTCCGCAGAGGTAGGGGGGCCAGCAGGCCAGAGGTGAGGCCATACCAACGCCCCAGCTGTGTTCCAGGCTCGGGTTAATGATGTTCTCTGCGACATGTTGAACTGGTTCGTCTCCGTCTACCTCTGCGACATCCTCATCTTCTCCCGCTCCGCCCAAGAACACATGCTCCACGTCTGACAGGTTCTCCAACTCCAGCTGTTCTAGTAATAAACTTTTGTTACTTCGACACTGTCTGCATCTGGGTCTTTCCTAAAATGTTATAGGTAGATGGGTAAAAGCAGACATTGAATTTCTATTTGAGCATGGTGAAGTTATTAATTCCACTTTGGAATGTGCATCAATACATCCACTCATTACAAAGATACAGGCGTCCTTCCTAACTCAGTTGCTAGAGAGGATGGTGGGCCCTGCTCTTCACACAGTTTGTCAGGGATTTCTCCATGATGCTAATTGTGACTTTAAAACAGTTACAGAGTTTAATGGCTGTGATAAGAGGATGGATCAAAAACATTGTACTTACACACAATACTAACCTAAATGACAGAGTGAAAATAAGGAATCCTTTACAGAATAAAAATATTCCAAAACATGCATCCTGTTTGCAATAAGGTACTAAAGTAAAACTGAGAAAAGGTGGCAAATAAAAGCAATATGTCCTGAATACTAAGTGTTGTGTTTGGAGCCAAATCAATGCAACACATTACTAAGTACCATCTCCATATTTTCAAGCATAGTGGTGGCTGCATCATGTTATTGATATGCTTGTAATTGTTAACCCCCCAGAGTCTAAGCCTGGGGTGGGGGGTTCTACTAAGCGAATATATGGAATTGTTTTAAGCTGGTCATACCAAGGATCATATACAGTTGAAGTCGGAAGTTTACATACACCTTAGCCAAATACATTTAAACTCAGTTTTTCACAATTCCTGACATTTAATCCTTGTAAAAATACCCCGTCTTAGGTCAGTTAGGATCACCACGTTATTTTAAGAATGTGAAATGTTAGAATAATAGCAGAGCGAATTATTTATTTCAGCTTTTATTTCTTTCATCACATTCCCAGTGTTTCAGAAGTTTACATACACTCAATTAGTATTTGGTAGCATTGCCTTTAAATTGTTCAACTTGGGTCAAAAGTTTTGGGTAGCCTTCCACAAGCTTCCCAAAATAAGTTGTGGGAATTATTGTCACGCGGAATGACGCTGTTGAGACGAAGCAGGTAAGGGGAGTAAACATTTAATTATAATGGACAGAGGCGAGACAGGAACAGCATCAGAAACAAATTCAAAAGACAACTGTACAATGCAGCAGCGGGAAACAGAGCTGGTGTGACGATCGTTGAAAGGAGTAGACCAAGGTGCAGCGTGGAAAGTGTTCATATTTATATTTATTGTAACTCAGAACACTAAATCAAAATAACAAAACAACGGAAAATGAACGTCACATTCTGCAGGCTTTACTGAGCAGTACAAATACAAGATCCCACACTGAAGGAGGGAAAAAGGGCTGCCTAAGTATGATTCCTAATCAGAGACAACGATAGACAGCTGCCTCTGATTAGGAACCATACTCGGCTCAACACAAAGTAATAGAACGGAACATAGAAATACAACAACCTAGATTGCCCACCCCATATCACACCCTGACCTAACCAAACTAGAGGAAATAAAACGTCTCTCTAAGGTCAGGCTCTGGGCTGCGGGCCGCCGCTGGAGGCTTTGGGCTGCGGACTGTCGCTGGAGGCTCTGGGCTGCGGACCGTCGCTGGAGGCTCTGGGCTGCGGACCGTCGCTGGAGGTTCCGGATTGTGGACCGTCTCAGGAGGTTCCGGACTGTGGGCCGTCTCAGGAGGTTCCGGACTGTGGGCCGTCTCAGGAGGTTCCGGACTGTGGGCCGTCTCAGGAGATTCCGGACTGTGGGCCGTCTCAGGAGGTTCCGGACTGTGGGACGTCTCAGGAGGTTTCGGACTGTGGGCCGTCTCAGGAGGTTCTGGACTGGGGACCGTCGTTGCAGGCTCCATGTCATGGATCATCATTGCAGGCTCCAGGCCATGGATCACCACTGGAGGCTTTGTGCCATGGATCATCACTGGAGGCTCCGGGCCATGGATCATCCCTACAGGCTTCTTGCCATGGATTATCACTGGAGGCTCCGGGCCATGGATTCTCACTGGAGGCTTCGGATCATGGATCATCACTGGAGGCTTCTTACGTGGAGCCGGAACAGGTCTCACCAGACTAGGGAACGTCGCTGGAGGCTCCGCACTGGGGGACGTTCCCGGAAGCTCTGGACTGGGAACTGTCGCCGGAAGCTCTGGACTGGGAACTGTGGCCAGAAGCTTTGGACTGGGAAAGCGTACTGGAGGCCTGATGCGTGGGGCTGGCACAGGTGGCGCCAGACTGGTGACACGCACCTCAGGGCGAGTGCGAGGAGCAGGAACAGGACACACCGGACTGGGCAGGCGCACTAGAGACCTGATGCGTGGGGCTTGCACAGGTGGCGCCAGACTGGTGACATGCACCTCAAGGCAAGTGAGAGGAGCAGGCACAGGGCGTACCAGGCTGGATATACTCACTGGAGGCCTGGTACGTGGGGCAGGCACAGAGCGCACCGGCCTGTGAATGCGCACTGGCGACACAGTGCGCATCACGGCATAACACGGTGCTTGCTCCCCACGGTAAGCACGAGGAGTTGGCTCAGGTCTCCAACCTGACTCTGCCAATCTCCCCGTGTGCCCCCCCCAATAATTTTTTGGGGGGCTGCCTCTCGTGCTTCCCTCGTTGCCGTGCTCTTGCTGCCTCCACCTGTTCCCATGGGAGGCGCTTTTCTCCTGCCCCTAATTCCTCCAAAGCCCTGGATATACTCCTCCTCAATAGACCAGGATGTAATTTCCTCCTGGGTGTCTTCCCAGGTCCATTTCTCCGGTCCACACTGCTTGGTCTCTTGGTGGTGGGATCTTCTGTGACGATCATCGAAAGGAGTAGACCAAGGTGCAGCGGGGAAAGTGCTCAGATTTATATTTATTGTAACTCAGAACACTAAATCAAAATAACAAAACATCGGAAAACGGGCTTCACTGAGCAGTACAAAAACAAGATCCCACACTGAAGGAGGCAAAAGGGCTGCCTAAGTATGATTCCTAATCAGAGACAACGATAGACTAGATAGATTAGGAACCATACTCGGCTCAACATAAAGTAATAGAAAACATAGAATGGAACATAGAAATACAACAACCTAGATTGCCCACCCCATATCACACCTTGACCTAACCAAACTAGAGGAAATAAAACGTCTCTCTAAGGTCAGGTCGTGACAGCTGGGGAACTGACAAATATAGTGGAGGAAATAAACAGGAGATAGGTGAGTCCAATAACGCTGATGTGAGTGATGAGGGAAGGCAGGTGTGCATGATGGATGGCAGGAGTGTGTGATGCAGGGTAATCTGGCGCCCTCAAGGGAAGAGCGGGACCAGATGTGACAGTTCCCCTCCCTCTTGGGACGCCACCCGGCGTCCCACCTGGGTGAACCGGCCGAGACATGGGTGCTGGGCAACCCGGTTGGGCGTGAAAACCAGATGTACCGGCTGGAGCGTGAGAGCCTGGCAAGCCCGCAGCAGAAGGGGAGCCCAATGATCCAGTGGAGTGGGACGTGGGATGGGAAGCCGCCGAGCCAGGAAAACCTCTCGAGCCAGCCAGGGCGTGAAAGCCTGATGGGCTGGCTTAGGCACTCCTGGCTCCATCGGCGGCGGGATCCATCCCGACGTCACCAACAAAACAAAAGACAAAACTCCTGGACCAGCTGGGTGAACAAGAACTGAATCCGGCTGAGGCCTGACGTGGGATGGACGCCCTCCGAGCCAACCGGGGCAAGAAAACCTCTCGAGCCAGCTAGGGCGTGAAAGCCCGATGAGCTGGCTAGGCTTCCCCGGGTCTATCGGTGGTGACCCAGAGCCGCTGCCACCATTCCAACCGGAACGCCAGTACTCCCCGATGCTTCGTATGTTGGCTGCTGCATTCTGTCTCATGTAATGACGCTGGAGAGGTGAAGCAGGTACGGGGAGTTAAACATTTAATATAACGGACAGAGACGAGACAGGAACAGCGTCAGAAACAAATTCAAAAGACAAAAACAATACAATGCAGCAGCGAGGAACAGAGCTGGGGAACTGTCAAATATAGGGGAGGAAATAAACAGGAGATAAGTGAGTCCAGGTGAGTCCAATAACGCTGATGTGAGTGACGAGGGAAGGCAGATGTGCATGATGGATGGCAGGAGTGCGTGATGCAGGGTAATCTGGCGCGCTCATGCGCCAGGGGAAGGGAAGAGCGGGAGCAGATGTGACAGTACCCCTCCCTCTCCTGTCTCGTGTTATTTCAGTTATTTATTAAATGTTTACTCCCCGTAAATAAAATAAAAAGCAGTGTACTGTTTTTGTCTTTTGAATTTGTTTCTGACGCTGTTCCTGTCTCATCTCTGTCCATTATAATAAAATGTTTTACTCCCCGTACCTGCTTCGTCTCAACAGCATCATTCCGCGTGACAATTATGGCCCATTCCTCCTGACAGAGCTGGTGTAACTGAGTCAGGTTTGTAGGCCTCCTTGCTCGCACACACTTATTCAGTTCTGCCCACAAATTTTCTATAGGATTGAGGTCAGGGCTTTGTGATGCCCACTCCAATACCTTGACTTTGTTATCCTTAAGCCATTTTGCCACAACTTTGGAAGAATGCTTGGGGTCATTGTCCATTTGGAAGACCCATTTGCGGCCAAGCTTTAATTTCCCGACTGATGTCTTGAGATGCTGCTTCAATATATCCACGTAATTTTCCTCCCTCATGATGCCATCTATTTTGTGAAGTGCACCAGTCCCTTCTGTAGCAAAGCACCCCCACAACATGATGCTGCCACCCCGTGCTTCACGGTTGGGATGGTGTTCTTCAGCTTGCAAGCATCAGCCTTTTTCCTCCAAACATAACAATAGGCATTATGGCCAAACAGTTATATTTTTGTTGCTTCAGACCAGAGGACATTTCTCCAAAAAGTACGACCTTTGTCCCCATGTGCAGTTGCGAAGTCTGGCTTTTTTATGGTGGTTTTGGAGCAGTGGCTTCTTCCTTGCTTACCGGCCTTTCAGGTTATGTCGCTATAGGACTTGTTTTACTGTGGCTATAGATACTTTTGTACCTGTTTCCTCCAGCGTCTTCACAAGGTCCTTTGCTGTTGTTCTGGGAAAACTGAGCGTGTCGAGCACAACACATCAACCCTGTTACCCATGGATATATAGGCTAGAAATATTTTAACAAGGTCAAATATTGTTGTTAAGCTTGCATTCAATTTCCCCAAACTGTTGCACACAACAAGCTTCCATTCCCCTTGTAAGATAAGATACTGGGGACATTTTGGTTGTGGCTCTGTCCATACTTAACAACACATGATCGAAGACAGACAAAGGACTATTCAGACAATAAATCCAGGTAGAAAAAGTGGAATTCATGAGCGATCAATGGTTAATCTGTACACTATACACAACAGATCACTCTATCAATGTTGTGCCCTGGTACCCTGTAAAGTCACCCCAAGGGGAGTAGCTCAAACTCCTGTTAAAGCGGATGTCTGGGGACCATTAGTACCTTGTGGGCTTTTGTGAAGGCTCTTATGTCATTAATGACCTCCAGAACTTTCTGCTTGACCCCTAGAACCTTATAAGCAGAACTAACCATTTTTCTTACAATATTTCTATGAAAGACATTCGCATTTCCGTACCAGAAAATGCTATTTATACTCCTCCACTACCTCTATGTCTTGTCCTTAACAAAAAATAGGTGGGGAAGATGTTAAAGTTTTACTAAAATCGATGTGTATCTCTTTGGTCTTTTTTTGTATTGAGCACTGAGAGTCGTCACACCACGTCAAAAAGTCTCCCAAAGTCTCCCATGCACCTCCTCATCATCCTGGAGTAAACTGACTAGTGTTGTGTCGTTTGCGAACATTACCAGGTGTCTGCCAGGGTAGGAGCTTTTACAGTCATTAGTGTACAAGACGTACAACACAGGGGAGAAAGCACACAGCCTTGAGGAGATCCCACGCTAGTGGTGCGCTTGGCCGACATCCACTGTCCCACCTTGACCTGCTGTGTCCTGTTGCTAAGGAAATCAAGGATCCACAGCATCAGGCTTCCATCCAATGAGAAATTGTCTATTAGTCTCTGGGCCAAGGTGGAGGGCTGGATGGTATTGAAAGCTGAGGAGAAATCAACAAATAAGACCTTAGCATGGCATTTACCTCCCTCTAGGTGTTTGTAGATAAGGTTAAGTAGCATGAGGATGGCATCATCAACCCCCCTACCAGCCATACAGGTAAACTGAAGGGGATCAAGATTCTGCTAGGTAGAGTGCAGGATGTGGTTTTTGACAATCTTCTCAAAGCAATTCCTAACCCGGGACGTTAAAGCTACTGGCCTACAGATGGGTTTGTTGATTTGGGGATGGGTACTATAGTATAGCTTTTCCATAGCATAGGTACAAAGAGGATGGAAAATCAAAGAGAAAATACCGGCAGTTGCTCTGCACAGTGTTTTAAAACTTGACCACAGATGTTGTCTTGGTCCAGGGATTTTGTAGGCATTGCATCGTTTAATATTTTCATGACATCTGACCGATTAACAACAAGCCTATCTTCCATCTCCAGTGGAGCTTTGACCTGACGGACCCCAAACAGAGGGTCATCTGACTCAAACCTTGTAAAGAACACATTCAATTAATTTGCCATGTTAAGTCCCTCTCCTCCTCCAAGGGGAGCACTGGCTACCCTTGGCTCCTGTGGGGGGCACTTGCCATGGTTTTAATTCCCTGCCAGGCAGCTCTAGAATTGCCTGATGAGAGAACCTTTCCAACCCTGAGTTCGTACGCATCTTTGTCTATCTGGATCTGTCTTTTAACCTCTCTTGTAGGTCCTTCATTACCTTTGGATTACCCTCTGCGTGACTAACTTTTTCTTATTTAGCACCACTTTCAATGTCTTAGACACCCATGGTTTATTATTAGGAAATATTTTGCTGGTCTTGGTGGGCACTACTAAATCCAAATGAAAGTTCATATACTGTAGCTTGAAATTAATTTATATCAGCAGAGGTCTCCTCAAGAATGTCCCACATTGTACAGTCAAAACAACCCTGTAAAAGGGTGATGCTATCCTTTTTCTCATGGGGCATTTCACGTACTGATGGTACGTACATAAAGTATTGCGTAATGAGCAACTGTTAAAGTCCCAGAGGATTAGTTTGGGAGCATCAGGAGAGATAGAGTCTAGTTTTTGAGATGGATCAAGGATTTAATTCAAAGCTTTGGCTGTGTTTGCTTTAGGATGTATATAAACAACAGGGCAGGTAAAAGGATCGTAGGGACACAGACAGCAGTTCCACGTCTGGAGCGCAAAGGTGCTCTCTAACCATGATTGATTTGTACCACTGGTCCCTGATAAGTAAACAGACACCATCACTGTGATGTTTCCCAGTAGTAGCAGAGTCTCGATCCTATCTGATCATAGTTAAAACAAGTCGGCTCCACTTCGCTGTTAGGCACTCGATCGTCCAGCCAGCTCTCAGTGATTGTCAGGATGCAGGAGTCCTAGTACTCGTGCAGGTAGCGCAGGTTAGCCATCAGCTCGTCCGCTTTCCTTGAGCCGATTATTAGCAAAGTAGTCTGTAAGGGAAGTTTATTGCAGGAACTCCCTGCAATAATACTGGATGCCGCTGCCCACAGCGTTTCCATAGCTGAGTCCATTTGTGCTTTCAAATATGCTTAAAAGTATCAGGATCAGTCCATAGCTCCACAACTTAGTTGCCATGATTAAACACTGACAATCAAGTAGAGTTGATAAAAAAATCACATGAAAACAAACACTAAAAACAATAAGACGGCAAACACGAGCACAAACACAAACACAAGCCGCAGGTCACCACCGTGTAGCACACTAACTTTGTCACAAGCAGAGTAATGACTGCATAGCACAGGGCAACCTGTCATCAGCATCTGGCTCTGAGGAGCATTCCTCAGAGACGAGGCCTATGTCAACCTATTCAATAACATTCATATTGCATTCTGTCTCTGTTGTCATTCAGTTAAGCCTGTAATGATTGAACTGGAGTTATTCATGACTATAAACATGAACATGTTTTTCTAAAAGTGAGGAAAGGGGAAGTGTAGTGAGAGGGACTTACTCTGTTACACAAACACATCTTATCATATCGTAACAGTTTCGGTTTCAGTGATCAGATAAGAATCTTCTTAGCTTTTTCTCAGAACCAGAGATCATAGCACATATTCAGCAAAGGCTTCTCTCTTTAGATACAATTGTAGACAGATATTAAACCGTTTTTAAAATAAACCAGGTTCACAGAGTTTAGGGTCTGTGAATAGAGTATGGTGTGTTGTGACAAATGTCAGATGAGAAGTTGTTGTGCACTACAAGTTGGATTGTTTGCCAGTTCCTCCCCTTGAGACAGTTATCGTGCCAGAAGCAATAACTTCTTATCATTGTTTTGAATCTTTGGTCATGTTTTGGGGTTTTTGACTTGCGTAAGAAGCCCAGTCCAATACAACAAGTTGGTCATGATACCACAGTTAAGTTCAGTTCACTTATTCAGGTCTAGCATCTTGAGAACTGAATTAAAAAGACAAATCAATATTTATAATAAACATTTACAGACAACATTGACATAGATGACAACACCAGGTCACACAAACAGACAGAGCAATACATGTAGGCCTAACAGTACAGGTTGCAACTGTTAGCAAGTGAAACAGCATGCAGCTCTGCAGAATACTTTTATTTGCACATTCTCCTATTCTGCCACAAGATGGCGAGCTATATTAACCTGCACAGTGTTTCCAAGTTGCAGACAGTCTTGTGCCCCCTAGTCATGTAGCCAGTAAGTCACAACCTCCCATAGAGTAGATATGAGCCTAATATTATTGTGTCAGCGTAGATCATAGAAATATAAATACAATGTCAACCATATTGAGAGTACCCATGAGGGTGCAGTCTAATTGGAATGGTCTGAGAGGCTTTGTCTATTCCAACTGTTCTATTTCTATGGTGTAGACATCCTGGAACCAGCCCTTTAATTAACGAACATTTGCCTTGAAAACAAACATAGGTGCTATGTCAGTCAAGACCATTGCATGCTTATACACAACTGCAGCTACAGTATATCTGGATTACAACTATAAATTATGGAGGCAGTCGCATACAGACATGCCTCGCATTGACATAGTGGCGATGGTGGCATGGTGCCAGGCTGTGTTCTGCGGTGTGGTTTCGCTGTCACTCGCCGCCTGCCCCTAAGCCGTGCTGTGAGGCTGTTGGCATGTTGACATGTTGGCATGGCGTCAGTGAGGGCAGATTCCTCTGGCGCCCTCCAACCCCAGTAATAATCCCTACTCACTACTCCACGCCAGAGTCTGGTATGCCAGACAGGTGCTCAGTGACCGGGGTGAGTAGAGCATTTGCCAGCTAATTGCATTTTTCAATCTTGTTTGCTACGTGATTATCTGTACTGTATGTATTCTTATGTGTTTTTTCTGACCTCTTTTTATTTTTATTAAAAAAAATTGTTCTCTTCACAGCTTACAGAGAAATTCCTATTTTAGCGGGAGAAAGAGAGAGCTACATTGGGGACTTGAACCGTGGCTTCTAATGTGCAGAAGCAGAGGTGAGTCTGTTGTTGTCACCCAAACATAAAATAAAATCTATCCATATCCTAACGAGGCAGTGTTTCTTTCTTTCTGGCCTGATGAGCATAAAACAACTGTCGGGGGAGGTTCTCTTCTGCACTGTTCAATCAATCCAGTAAATGTGGAGGAGAAGTTAAGATGGAGGGTCGACTTGTTAACGTCTCAAAGCGGAAGTCGTGTCGAAGGCTATCTTTTCATTTCCCCTTAAACCAGATGCATCCGGTTTTTCACAACCTGCTGAGGGTGATCAATCCATGACTGTTAACAGGTAGGGGGATGGACATGTCAGACTTTGAAGAAAGGCACTTAGAGCCAAAATCTACATGGCCTGGTGGTAGTAGTTGTCTCTGAGCCTGTTGGTCTGAGACCCGATGATCCGATACCGCTTGCCAGAGGGTAACAGAGTGAACAGTCTGTGGCTCGGGTGACTGGAATCCTTGATAATCTTTCGGCCTTCCTCAGACACTTCCTGGAGTAGATGTCCTTTAGGGAAAGGAGCTTGCACCCAGTGATGTATTGGTCCGCACCACCCTCTGTAGAGTCTTCTTGGAAGGGACTATGGTGTTGACCCGCTGAGCTGTAGTCGATGAACAGCATTCTCACATAGGTGTTCATCTTGTCCAGGTGGGATAAGGCAGTGTGTAAAGCAATGGCGATTGCGTCATCCGTGGATCTATTGGGCCCGTATGAAAATTAGAGTGGGTCCATGGTGTCAGGGAAGGTGGAGCTGATGTGGTCCTTGACCTGCCTTTCGAATCACTTCATGATCACAGAAGTGAGTGCTACAGGGCGATAAGCAGGTTTCCCCAATTTGCTCGTGTACAGGGAAAATGAGGGACATCTTAAAGCATGTGGGGATCACAGACTGGGACAGGGAGAAGTTGAATATGTTTGTGAACATTCCAGCCAGTTGGTCTGAACATGCTCTGAGGACATGGCCAGGGATACCGCCTAGGCTTTGCGAGTATTCACACGCTTGAAGTCTTACTCACGTTGGCCAAAGAGATTGAGAGCTCACATTCCTCTACATCAGCGGGGGCCCTCGAAGGAGGGTTGATGTTGATTACCTCGAAGTAAGCATAGAAAGTGTTTTGCTCGTCTGGGAAAGAAGCATCGGTGTTCGTCGCGCAATTGGTTTTCCCTTTGTAGTCCGTGATGGTTTGTAATCCTTGCCACTTGTCTCGCGTTGTAGCTTGTCCTTTTGTATTCATCCATATCCCCCGAAATCCGACCGGATGTAATTACGTTGGGCCGAGCTCTCAGTTTTGTTCAGATGTTGATATTTACCCACGGTTTCTGGTTGGGATATGTGCGAAAAGTCATTGTTGAGACAACATCCTCTATGCATTTCCTGATGAACCCCGTCTGTATACTCATTGATGTTATTGTCAGAGGCGACCTTAATCAACAAGCAAAAGGAGAGCAGCTAGAGATAACAAAGACCTTAACAATCCTCCACAACATGGGATTAGGGAGCCCAGCTTTCTCTGTAATACATGCATGTTGATTTGACAGAGATATGGGTGCATAATTATCGGAGTGGATGTTTAAGGCAGGCTGAGGACCATCAATATTGTATGTCAAAGAGATATAGTGTGTGGAGTCAATTGGATAGCCTTCACACGCAAGGTTAGAGTTCAAGTGCATGCTAACCATCATGCCACAACATGCAGCAACACTATAACTGATAAACCACATTGCCTCAGCTTGTGTCACTGTGACTAAGTGACCCCAGATGACCCCAAAAACACCTATCATCATTAGTAAAACTGATTTCACCTCAGGGCTACAGTACCAGTCAAAAGTTTGGACAAACCTACTCATTCAAGGGTTTTTCTTTATTTTTACTATTTTCTACATTGTATAATAATAGTGAAGACATCAAAACTATGAAATGAAACATATGGAATCATGTAGTAACAAAAAAGTGTTAAAGAAATCAAAATATATTTTAGATTTTAGATTCTTTAATGTAGCCACCCTTTGCCTTGATGACAGCTTTGCACACTCTTGGAATGCATTTATTTCCTTAATGTGTTTGAGCCAATAAGGTGTGTTGTGACAAGGTAGGGGTGGTATACTGAAGATAGCCCTATTTGGTAAAAGATCCAGTCCATAGTATGGCAAGAACAGCTCATATAAGTAAAGAGAAATGACAGTCCATCATTACTTTAAGAAATGAAGGTCAGTCAATATGGAACATTTCCAGAACTTTGAAAACACTATGATGAAACTGGCTCTCATGAGGACTGCCACTGGAAAGGAAGACCCAGATGTACCTCTGCTGCAGAGGATAAGTTCATTAGAGTTACCAGCCTCAGAAATTGCAGCCCAAATAAATGCTTCACAGAGTTCAAGTAACTGACACATCTCAACATCAACTGTTCAGAGGAGACTGTGAGTCAGGCCTTCATGGTCGAATTGCTGCAAAGAAAGAACTACAAAAGGACCCCAATAATAAGAAGAGACTTGCTTGGGCCAAGAAACACGAGCAATGGACATTAGACCAGTGGAAATCTGTCCTTTGGTCTGATGAGTTAAATTTGAATTGAATTTTTGGTTCCAACCACCGTGTCTTTGTGAGACGCAGAGTAGGTGAACGGATGATATGTGTGGTTCCCACCGTGAAGCATGGAGAAGGAGGTGTGATGGTGTGGGGGTCCTTTGCTGGTGACACTGTCAGTAATTTATTTAGAATTCAAGGCACACTTAACCAGCATAGCTACCACAGCATTCTGCAGCGATATGCCATCCCATATGATTTGAGCTTAGTGGGACTATCAGTCGTTTTTCAACAGGACAATGACCCAACACACCTCCAGGCTGTGTAAGGGCTGTTTGACCAAGAAGGAGAGTGATGGAGTGCTACATCAGATGACCTGGCCTCCACAATCACCCGGCCTCAACCCAAATGAGACGGTTTTGGATGAATTGGACCGCAAAGTGAAGGAAAAGCAGCCAACAAGTGCTCAGCATATGTGGGAACTCCTTCAAGACTGTTGGAAAAGCATTCAAGGTGAACCTGGTTGAAAGATGCAAGAGTGTGCAAAGCTGTCATCAAGGCAAAGGGTAGCTACTTTGAAGAATCTCAAATATAAAATCTATTTTGATTTGTTTAACACTTTTTTTGATTACTACATGATTCCATATGGGTTATTTCATAGTGTTGATATCTTCACTATTATTCTACAATGTAAAAATAGTAAAAATAAAGAAAAACCCTGGAATGAATAGGTGTGTCCAAACTTTTGACTGGGACTATATATTTCTATAGCCATGATTCAAAGTAAAATGACATACCTTCAGTTGAACTGGTAGTCTTTGTTCTACATAATCATTGTGTAGACCAAAGGTCGTTGCAACAAACTGGAGAAAGCAGGCTTGTCCCTGCATACAGTCAGTCATGCTCCTGACATTGTTATGGGGGACGTGAAGGAACCATTATAAAATATGAAGCTTAACTTCTCACTCGTACGCTACATCAAAACTAGTTTATTTTCCACCAAGACAAAGAGATAGGATCAAAGACCTAATATGAAACAGACTGCCTTGCTTAGCTCTTTGGGGATGCAACTTGACATTCTGTGATTTTCAGATTGGGGTTCATTCTATTTTGCAAAGTGGGGCTCAGTCAAAGAGAAATGTCCATTAATGTCTATGATTATAGTAAGCGTTGTTATGTTTAAAATCTTATTCCCAAAGAGTGAAATGTCGGTATGCTTTCTTCTAGGTCTTCATAACATCAAATTGACGTACACGGGTATACTTGGGGACTTCCCAGAGATATCACTGTTCTCTACAAGGGGAGTCTATGATGAGATAGTTAATTAATTAAGTTTCCCTTTTCCAAACAGGGAAATGGAAGAGAGGGCACCCATAAAACACCTGGAGGCGGGAGCTTGAAGCAGACACCAAAAGTTTTGGCATCAGGAACAAGAATGAAAAGATATTCCAGAGTGCAATGGAGAGATGTTGTCGAGTAAGTTAGTTTCACAACAGAGTCTCCCATGATGTATTTGTGAACAAGGTCAAGGTTAAGGTCAATGTAATCAGAATTTTCTGATTTTTTTCTACCTGAATAGCCATTGGTATTTCTGAACTGCCACAGGGAAGCTTCAGTACACCCTGGTCCTTAAAAACACATGAAGGGATTACTGTAGCCTCCTGAATTTTGGGGAGAGTAAGACGTTTAGAGTTTGGGCACCACAGTCCTTGAAATATGTTTCAAGTGCCTGGCTATGGCTGACTTTAAGAGGGAAGGGATTGCAAATTACCTTTTCAGTTGGCAACAGATCCCAGGCCCATAAGCGCTGTCAAGACAATTTTAGTTTTGGAATCAGGTGGTAGAGGAAAGAGTCATTTTAGCCTACTGTATACTAGCAACTGAAAGTACTCTTACTCAAATTCTGACATCGGACTATTCACAAAACGTAGTTCAACCATCATGCACACAAATCAATGAAAACTGTGTAAATGTGTCTAGTCCTATCTATATCTTCCCCTCAAACCCCTCATAAAAACCCTTCAGAAATCATAATGAAAGAAGTTTAGGAAGTATGCGGCTTTTATCCTCACTCCCCATCTCACCATCTGTATAAACAGCTAGAGGCTATAGGCCAAGACTGCAGGAGCTCCAGAAGGTCGATTGAGCATCAATAGCAACCAGATGACCAGCACTTTGGTCCAGGGAAGACAACTGCAGAGTGCTCCTCAATCAAGTTGATAGTTCACACAAACATATGGAACTGATGCTCATTTATAAGTATTTGGGCTACTATACTAGAGTTGTTGGAAAAGTTGTAAATGGGCGAGTCCTCGTCCCGTTTTCCCTTAGAGAATATGAGCATTGTAAAAATATACTGAAGGCTAATCTGTTGGTTTATGGCAGAGGGTTTGAAATTGTTTCTAAAATGGACTGTCCTATAACAGAGCAAGTGTTGCCATGGCAATTATACAACTTGTGGTCTACAATATCCAGTGCTTAATTTGTAAATCAGGAGGTGCCGGAACAAAAAGTGAGCGTGAGAGGGGTGTGACCTGGGGAGCTCTGAGCTACCAGAATACTTGAGAAAAAAAGTACCTTTATAATTAAGCCTTGCATGCATATCAATACATTTGCATAGTGGCATAGAGCATTAGTGGCACTTACAGAAGTTGCACACATGGGGAACATTTTGAGTAGCTTAGGATCCGGGAAAAATGTGGCCTTTTATAAACGCATTTCATTCAATTCTACTTTTAATACCACACTTATTATCGAAATAACAGGCTACACTGACAAACTGACAATTTGAGATCAATAAAAACAAACCTTATCTTGAATCCATTAATAAATAGACTAGACCAAGGTGTGTGGAGACATATTGTAGTCAACAATATGAATAGGAAATGATATTACTAAAATGCTTTCCAGTTTCACTGACTCACCCAATGATGCACCGCTCACTCGCCGGTGATGGCCGATGCACTCGTGCCAAAAGCCTATCTCTGTTTTACTTGGTAAAACAATATTTGGAAGTTGATCAAATATTTTTGTAGCCTACAGCAGACAGATTAGAGTCTTCTCTTTTCTTCTCTGTGTTTTCCCACAATTGCATTTGAAAAATTGCAAAAGGCCTGTTGTTATTGGGCTACACACAATCCACAGCTAGGCAATAATAATAAAAAAATCTATTGATCCTCTGTGGCTAAATTAAAGGCCTTCTCATGGTGTAGTAGGCTATTCTGAATTATTTCATTTATTTATGACAGACAGCAGTAATTCTATTACTTTGACAAATGTATTTCAATTCATCAGGGGTGCTGCAGCTACTCCAGAACCCTTCGCGCAGCTATGATTCTATAAGGAAATACATGATGAAGTGCAACGCTGGAGATATGAGAAAAGGAGAGAGATCATAGAAAGTGAATCTCATTGTAGTTCTGTGAGAGATACAGGTGTGCTTCTCACACAGCCATGGCTGCGCATTGGTCTCCAACATAGGCCTAGGTTGC
Organism: Salmo trutta; assembly: GCF_901001165.1. Taxonomy (NCBI): domain Eukaryota; kingdom Metazoa; phylum Chordata; class Actinopteri; order Salmoniformes; family Salmonidae; genus Salmo; species Salmo trutta. Next base: position 35,656,610 of record NC_042976.1, on the reverse strand, counting down.
AATGTTGTGCTAACCATTAACCTGGCCGGCCCAACCAGAATCAACTCTTAGAATATCAGGTTCTTGCTAAAAATCACATTTTTCACATTACGTGTTTTTTGGGGAGGACAGGAGAATTAACAAAGAGGAAACTTGAATAAACTTTGATAGTTTTTATTAAAATTTTTACATTGCAAATAGAGAAACATTTTCATGCAATGAGGTTCCGAAACGAAATAGGCCAAAACGGGGAAATGCCAGGATCCAGCTTAAATTAAGCACTGAACATATCTATTGCACTATTAGCTATCAAGGCACAAGGCGAGACCCAGATGCAGACACAGGAGGCAGATGGTTGGAGTCTTACAACGTTTATTAATCCAAAAAGGGTCTTCCCTGTGGCTCAGTTGGTAGAGCATGGTGTGTGCAACGCCAGGGTTGTGGGTTCAATTCCCACGGGGGGCCAGTACAAAAAAAGAAAATATACAAAAAAAATGAATGTATGCATTCACTACTGTAAGTTGCTGTGGATAAGAGTGTCTGCTAAATGACTAAAATGTAATGTAAAATGTAGGCAAGAGAATGGTTGTGTACAGGCAAAAGGTCAAAACCAGATCAGAGTCCAATAGGTACTGAAGGGCAGGCAGAGTCAAGGTCAGGGCAGGCAGGATGGAAAGTAGTCCTGAGTCAGGCAGTGATCAAAATCAGGAAGACTGGCAAAAGAGAATAGAAAAGGAGTATTGGGAAAAACACCTTGTTGACTTGACTAAACATACAAGACAAACTGGCACAGAGAGGCAGGAAATACAGGGATAAATACACTGGGGAAAATAAGTGACACCTGGAGGGGGTGGAGACAATCACAGGGGCAGGTGAAACAGATCAGGGTGTGACAAACCATGCTGCTGCTCCAGTTTCAACTGTTCTGCCTGTGGCTATGGAACCCTGACCTGTTCACCGGATGTGCTTGTTGCACCCTCGACAACTACTATGATTATTATTATTTGACCATGCTGGTCATTTATGAACATTTTAACATCTTGACCATGTTCTGTTATAATATCCACCCGGCACAGCCAGAAGAGGACTGGCCACCCCTCATAGCCTGGTTCTTCTCTAGGTTTCTTCCTAGGTTTTTGGCCTTTCATGGGAGTTTTTCCTAGCCACCGTGCTTCTTTCACATGCATTGCTTGCTGTTTGGGGTTTTAGGCTGGGTTTCTGTACAGCACTTTGAGATATCAGCTGATGTACGAAGGGCTATATAAATACATTTGATTTGATTTGAATTAGCTGTGAAAATTCTGTAGGGGGGCAGAAGATATGGAGTCTCACATTTTTGAAATGTTTAGAATGACTATCTAACATCTAATGCTAAGGACGACTCTTACTGAGCCAGCCATATTAATCCACTAGTGCAAGAGGTGAAGGGAACATCCACCAGGTAGATAAGTCTGAGACTCCATGATGACACCGTCAGGAGCCAAATTACGGTTTTATAAAGGACTGCAACAACAACTCAGGTTTACTGACATAACAGCCACCATTTAGTCCAATGCCCATTAATCAGGAATCTTTGCTCTAGATAAGTGATAGGGATAAAAAAATATATATATGCTGATATGATTTCAACACTGCGTCCTGTCTGGTGTGACCAACAAGGGAACTGTGTTTACAGACAGGTTTGCAGGAAAACAAGACACACGCCCATCCACCTTTCACTTGACTGGCTGTCGATTCGAGGCCCAAAGTCGAGATAAGAGGGGTTGTGGAATGCTGTTGATTGTCAATACCCCGGTTTCCATGGTAACCCGTAAACACATGGCTGGGTCATTTACTGTGAGCTGTAAATTATGTCGTATGGGGCGACTGCTGGGGTGTTTCTAACACGCGGAGTGGTTCAGACAAAGTCACAACAACAGCAGCTCGTATGTGTGACACAGGGAGCCCAACCAGGATCATTATTTTTCAGTGTTTTCCTTTATTTGAAACTTCACTTCAAGAGTGACAGAGAGGCGGATTCCAATTTTTCAGAGTAAATAACTCACGGACACTAGTGAAGCTTAACCAAGTTAAATTCTTCCCAAAGGGTCATTACAGGTGTAATTCAGACAAAGACATATTCTCTTCCACTCCTTCATATACTATGCTTATGCTTATAACAATGTTCAAAGTTTACCCTGAATCCAACAAGTGCCTTGCAAAAGTGCCTTCATCCCCCTTGGCGTTTTTCCTATTTTCTTGCATTACAACCTGTAATTTAAATAGATTTTTATTTGGATTTTATGTAATGGACATACACAAAATAGTCCAAATTGGTGAAGTGAAATGGAAACATTAAAAAAAAAAAATTTACGGAAAACTGGTGTGTGTGTGTGTGTGTATTCACCCCCTTTGCTATGAAGCCCCTAAATCAGTTCTGGTGCAACCAATTACCTTCAGAAGTCACATAATTAGTTAAATAAAATCCACCTGTGTGCAATCTAAGTGTCACATGGTCTGTCATGATCTCAGTATATATAACCCTGTTCTGAAAGGCCCCAGGGTCTGCAACACCACTAAGCAAGGGGCACCCCCAAGCAGCGGCACCATTAAGACCAAGGACCTGTCCAAACAGGGACAAAGTTGTGGAGAAGTACAGATCAGGGTTGGGTTACAAAAAATATCAGAAACTTTGAACATCCCAAGGAGCGCTATTAAATCCATTAGTAAAAAATGGAAAGAATATGGCACCACAACAAACCTGCCAAGAGAGGGCCGCCCACCAAAACCCACAGACCAGGCAAGGAGGGCATTAATCAGAGGCAACAAAGAGACCAAAGATAATCCTGAAGGAGCTGCAATGCTCCACAGTGAAGATTGGAGTATCTGTCCATAGAACAACTTTAAGCCATACACTCCACAGAGCTGGGCTTTACGGAAGATTGGCCAGAAAAAAGCCATTGATTAAAGAAAAAAAATAAGCAAACACGTTTGGTTTTCGCCAAAAGGCATGTCGGAGACTCCGCAAACATATGGAAGAAGGTACTCTGGTCAGATGAGAATAAAATTTTGCATTTTGGCCATCAAGGAAAACTATGTCTGGCGCAAACCCAACACCTCTCATCACCCCGAGAACACCATGCCCACAGTGACGCATGGTGGTAGCAGCATCATGCTGTGGGGATGTTTTTCATCGACAGGGACTGTCAAACTGGTCAGAATTGAAGGAATGATGGATGGCACTAAATACAGGGAAATTCTTCAGGGAACCTGTTTCAGGATTCCAGAGATACAGTTGAAGTCGGAAGTTTACATACACCTTAGCCAAATACATTTAAACTCAGTTTTTCACAATTCCTGACATTTAATCCTAGTAAAAATTTGCTGTTTTAGGTCAGTTAGGATCACCACATTATTTTAAGAATGTAAAATGTCAGAATAATAGTAGAGAGAACTTTTTATTTCAGCTTTTATTTCTTTCATCACATTCCCAGTGGGTCAGAAGTTTACATACACTCACTTAGCTTTTGGTAGAATTGCCTTTAAATTGTTTAACTTGGGTCAAACGTTTCAGGTAGCCTTCCACAAGCTTCCCACAATAAGTTGGGTGAATTTTGGCCAATTCCTCCTGACAGAGCTGGTGTAACTGAGTCAGGTTTGTAGGCCTCCTTGCTCGCACACACGTTTTCAGTTCTGCCCACACATTTTCTATAGGATTGAGGTCAGGGCTTTGTGATGGCCACTCCAATACCTTAACTTTGTTGTCTTTAAGCCATTTTGCCACAACTTTGGAAGTATGCTTGGGGTCATTGTCCATTTGGAAGACCCATTTGCGACCAAGCTTTAACTTCTTGACTGATGTCTTGAGATGTTGCTTCAATATATGCACATAATTTTCCCTCCCTCATGATGCCATCTATTTTGTGAAGTGCACCAGTCCCTCCTGCAGCAAAGCACCCCCAAAACATGATGCTGCCACCCCCGTGCTTCACGGTTGGGATGGTGTTCTTCGGCTTGCAAGCCTCCGCTTTTTTCTGCCAAACATAACGATGGTCATTATGGCCAAACAGTTCTATTTTTGTTCCATCAGACCAGAGGACAATTCTCCAAAAAGTATGATCTTTGTCCCCATGTGCAGTTGCAAACCGTAGTCTGGCTTTTTTATGGTGTTTTTGGAGTAGTGGCTTCTTCCTTGCTGAGCGGCCTTTTAGGTTATGTCTATATAGGACTCATTTTACTGTGGATATAGATACATTTGTACCTGTTTCCTCCAGCATCTTCACAAGGTACTTTGCTGTTGTTCTGGAAATTATTTGCACTTTTCGCAACAAAATACGTTCATCTCTAGGTGACAGAACGCCTCTCCTTCCTGAGCGGTATGACATCTGCGTGGTCCCATGGTGTTTGTACTTGCGTACTATTGTTTGTACAGATGAATGTGGTACCGTCAGGCATTTGCAAATTGCTCCCAAGGATGAGCCAGACTTGTGGAGGTCTACAATGTTTTTTTCTGAGGTCTTGGTTGATTTATTTTGATGTTCCCATGATATCAAGCAAAGAGGCACTGAGTTTGAAGGTCGGCCTTGAAATACATCCACAGGTACACCTCCAATTGACTCCAATTATGTCAATTAGCCTATCAGAAGCTTCTAAAGCCATGACATACTTTTCTGGAATTTTCCAAGCTGTTTAAAGGCACAGTCAACTTAGGGTATGTAAGCTTCTGACCCACTGGAATTGTGATACAGTGAATTATAAGTGAAATAAACTGTCTGTAAACAATTGCTGGAAAAATTACTTGTGTCATGCACAAAGTAGACGTCCTAACCGACTTGCCAAAACTATAGTTTGTTAAGAAGAAATTTGTGGAGTGGTTGAAAAATGAGTTTTAAAGACTCCAACCTAAGTGTATGTAAACCTCCGACTTCAACTGTATATAATAACTTTAAAAATGTAAAATCATTAAAGACAAGCCCTCCTCTGAAGGCATCTTTAGCAGAGGAGAAATTAATTCAGTAAAAGGAAAGGACTTTTGTGTGTTTGATGCCATTCCATTTGCTCTGTTCCAGCCATCATTATGAGCCGTCCTCCCCTCAGCAGCCTCCACTGATATTAAGATACCGGTAATCCTCATGCAGGCATTGGTGTGTTTTCTCTTGAAACATCCCCGTAACCCAACCATCCACAAATTCCTCTGTGAAAGCTTCTGATCAAGTCCATGCCATGTGGGAATGTGCAGAACATTATGTTGGATATTCCTGGAAAGCTGGTTTGAATCAGGTGGAGGGATCTGCTTTGCTGGCCTCTGCATGTGGACTGGGATGCATAAATGTAAGGAATTCTGGGCAGTGTTCTGTAGAACACACTGTAGCAAAATGTTTTGCAACAGAAAGCAAAAATCCGTGTGCTTATTGGTCAAGTTCTGTTAGTACTTCCCTGTTTCAAAAATATGTCCACCTATTGAACAGGACCCAGGCCCTGAGCAGAGAGAGTGATAGAGAGATGATGGTGAAAGAACAAGGGCTTGTAAGCAGTGCAGGCCAAATCCAGAAACAACACCCTCTCAAATAGCTCCGATCTGGCTGTGCAGTTCTCCAGCTCCACAACAACTGTGTCCATGGCCCATTACACATATGCCTCTTTTGTATAATTTTAATTAGAATACATGTATTTTGTATTTCCTAATACAAATATATACTTGCAAGTAGCCGGCTTAACTACAACATTCTCAGTAATGGTAACATAATATTTTTACTTGCTATGACTGTTGTATATTCTTGTTAACCTTAGTTTAATACACTGACTGTAAGACGCTCTGGATAAGAGTGTCTGCTAAATGACCAAAATGTAAATTTGAAAATGAACACTTGCAAAGCACACTGCTAGCTATTATTCTAACGACCTCCGCCCCCAAACAAGGCCAAATTTGAGGGTGGAACTCATTAGAATAATACCCAGCAGTGTGCGTGGCAAATCTTTTTTTTTTTACCATTATCGTTTATCATTTAGCAGACGCTCTTATCCAGAGCAACTTAGTCAGTCTGTGCTTTCATCTAAGGTTGATAAAAAAACACATCAAGTCATATTTTATTTATCACATGCACCGAATACAACTGTTGTAAATCTTACAGTGAAATGCTTGCTTATGAACATTTCCCAACAATGCAAAGTTTAAAAAATAATAACAAATAAAATAGTAACTAACACAAGAAGAATAATATAAAATATACATGAATGGAGCTATATACAGTACAGGGAGTACCAGTACCACATCAATATGCATAAGTACGAGGTACTTGAGGTAGATATGTACAGTACATGAAGGCAGGGTAAAGTGACAAGGCATCAGGATAGATAATAATAAGAGTAATATATAAAACAGAGTTACAGCAGCAAATGATGAGTGTGTTGTGTCGGTATGCGTGTGTGTTATTTGTGTGTGTGCGTATGTGGGATTTGTGTGGTAATGACAGTGTAGTGTGTCTGAGTGAGTGTGTATATAAAGTCTGGTGAGTGTCCGTAGGGTGTCCGTATACTGTACTCCATACCATCTATTACATCTTGCCTACGCCATTCGGCCATCACTCATTTATATATTTTTATGTACATATTCGTATTCATTCCTTTACACTTGTGTGTACAAGGTAGTTGTTGTGGAATTGGTAGATTACTTGTTAGATATTACTGCATGGTCGGAACTAGAAGCACAAGCATTTCGCTACACTTGCATTAACACCTGCTAACCATGTGTATGTGACAAATACATTTGTTTTGATTTGAGATAGAGTCAGTGCAGGTAGTTTGGGTACCATTGACTATTTAGCAGTCTGGCTATTTAGCAGTCTTCTGGCTTGGGGGTAGAAGCTGTCTCGGAGCCTGTTGCTCCGAGAGCCAAGGCTCCGGTACCATTTGCCGGATGGTAGCAGAGTGAACAGTCTATGGCTTGGGTGGCTGGAGTCTTTGTACATTTTTTGGCACTGCTTCATATATAGGTCTTATTTGGCAGGGAGCTCGGCCCCAGTGATATACTGGGCTTTCCGCACCATCCTTTGTAGCTCTTTGCGGTCAACGGCGGTGCAATTGCCATACCAAACGGTGATGCAGTCAGTCAAGATGCTTTCGATGGTGCAGCTGTAGAACGTTTTGAGGATCTGAGGTCCCATGCCAAATATGTTAGAATTTTTTTATTTCACCTTTATTTAAGCAGGTAGGCCAGTTGAGAACAAGTTCTCATTTACAACTGCGACCTGGCCATTTTAAGCCTCCTGAAGGGGAAAGGTGCTGCTGTGCCCTCTTCATGACTGTGTGGACCATGCTACATCCTTAGTGATGTGGATGCTAAGGACCTTAAAGCTCTCAACCCGCTTCACAACAGCCCCATCGATATGATGGGGGCGTGCGCTGCACTTTTTCTCCTATAGTCCACGATCAGCTCCTTGGTCTTTGAGGGAGAGGTTGTTGTCCTGGCATCACACTGCTAAGTCTCTGACCTCCTCTTAGGAGGCTGACTTATCGCTGACAGTGATCAGGCCTACCACCGTCGTGTCGTCAGCAAACTTGATGATGGTGTTGAAATCGTGTGTGGCCACACAGTTGTGGGTGAACAGGGAGTGCAGGAGGGTACTAAGCACACACCCCTGAGGGGCCCCCGTGCTGAGGGTCAGTGTGGCGGAGGTGTTGTTGCCTGCCCTCATCAGTTGGGGCCGACCTGTCAGGAAGTCCAGGATCCAGTTGCAGAGGGACAGTTTCTATCCCAGGGTCCCTAACTTGGTGATGAGCTTGGAGGGGACTATGGTGTTGAACATTGAGCTGGTCTATGAACAGCATTCTCACATAGTTATTTCCCCTCTTGTTCAGGTGGGAGAAGGCAGTGTGAGTGCAATTGAGATTGCGTCATCTGTAGATCTGTTGGGACGGTATGCGAATTGGAGTGGGTCTAAGGTGTCTGTGATGATGGTGTTGATGTGTGTCATGACTAGCCTTTCAAAGCACTTCATAATTACAAATGTGAGTGCTACAAGGCAATAGTCATTTAGGTTACCTTGGAGCTCTTGGGAACAGGGACAATGGTGGTCAGTTTGAAATATGTTGGGATTACAGACTGGGACAAGTCTGTGAACATGTCTGTGAAGACACCTGTCAGCTGGTCTGCGCATGCTTTGAGAACACACCCTGGTATTCCGTCCGGCCCGGCGGCCTTGTGACATATCACAGTCAAACAAGTAAAACATTTCTGAGAATGTTGTTGCAGTTAACAACACATTGGTCTTCAAAATATCCTGTATTGATATCAAGATACCTTTTCTATGTTTTATATCTCTGCCCATCTCTGGCTAGTGCATAGTATGTTACTTTAATATTCACAGTAACTTGCCACCAGCTTACTATAAGTTGCTGGAAAATGCAGAGCAACGACACATTACAAGACTGTAAAATTAGCCTACTATACTGTAAGAAAGTAAATACTACTGTAATTGTTGTTATTTTACTGTAATCGTTGTTTTACTGTAATTACATGGGATTAGTGCAAGCAGGTTGGCTGCTAAGTATTTGTATATTACAGCATGTTTAAGAATAGTTGGTGTTTTATATCACTTGCACTTGTAGAGGTCTTAACAAAGGCTTCAAAACTGTCAGTGACTACAGGGCTGTCACGTCCTGACATAGAAAGATGTTATTTTCTAGGGTAGAGTAGGTCAGGGCGTGACAGGTTTTTTCTTCTTCTATGTTTTCTATTTCTATGTTGTCAGCGTCTAGTTTTGTATTTCTATGTTGGGGTTTTGTTTGGGATGATCTCCAATTAGAGGCAGCTGGTCCTCGTTGTCTCTAATTGGAGATCATACTTAAGTAGGGTTTTTTCCACCTGGGTTTGAGGGAGATTGTTTGTGAGTGGTGTATGTTTCACCTCTGCGTCACGGTTTGTTGTTGTTGTTGTTGTTGTTGTTGTTGTTGTTGTTGTTGTTGTTGTTGTTGTTTTGTTCGTTAGTTCATGTTTATGTATTGCATAGTTTCACAGTGTTAATAAAATGTGGAACGACACACGCGGCACTTTGGTCCACTTCTCCTTACGACAACCGTGACAAGGGCAAAACAGACCAAAGGACATGGCTAAACACTTAACCATTAAAGGTTTGAGACTTACTACCACTCAGATCTATACCCTATATACATTTAATTGTTAGGGAACTACTACCACATATCACTTAAATTGGTACAGCACTCAATAACGGGTGCAACAAGTATAGCCTCTTACAAGGGACGATGCAAAATGTGTTAATGAGCCACAACAATACCATGCACCCACAAAAGGTTTTTGGTGCTCCAAATTTACAGTATGGTGCTATATTCTGTGAGGGCGGTACTGAATTACAGTAAATTACTGGCAGCACAATAGCCAGTAAAATACTCTAAGTTTAAAGGAAAAGATTTTTAGATTTCCAAAAATACAATATGGTACTGTATTCTGTGAGGTGGTACTGAATTACAGCAAATTACTGGCAGAACAGTAGTATGCTTTTGTAGATTTACAGGACAAATATACAAAAATAAGATTATGGTAGTGTATTCTGTTGGGTACAGCAGTCTCACTGATGGGTGAAACAAATATAGCCTCTGACAAGGCACGCCTCAAAATATGTTAATGAACCAGTGATTATTTCGGCACCCATAACATTTTCCGACAGTGCACCGTAATTCACAGTATGCTGCTGTAAAAAAAACTGCAAACAGGTAATACAGTACTTTACTGTATAATTATATTGTACAATTACAGCAGTGTAGCTGAATGTCATTGAGCCCCCATAATACATTGCTCTGTACATTACTGTAATACAGAATTACAGTAGCTAACTGTATACATTTTGGTGTAAATGTACAGCAATTTGTTACAGTGCTAGCTGTCTGTCTATCTGTCGCTCTGCCATTCTACTACTACTACCCAGTGCTCAAGAGTCGTGTTTCCTTTTTTTCCACTTGACTAAAATATCCTGCCTCTTCCTACTATTAGTGTAAAACGAACAAAGTTTGGTGCAAGACATGAATTGAGAAATTCAGAGACAGCCCATCGAAATTATGACTTGTTTATGTAATTTATAACTGTTTTTTAGAAGTGCTAGCGATATTGCGTCCAGTTTGACTTGTTTCGTCATTTGGGGGCAAGTGCACAGCAACTGATTTTTTTTTTTTTTTTTTACATGCGTGAGTAGTTTAAAGTGTCTGCGAGAGAGAATTCACTATCCAGATTGGAACTCATAGCTCTGAAATATCACGTTTTTGAATGGGTCCACGAGACTCTGATCTGAATTTGCCTGGATGGGATGCACAGTGAGTTTCATCTGTTGTGAAGACGACTTCCTGCAAATGCCTCTTGGCCAACATGAGAAAAATAAAGAGGATAAGAGACTGTTGAACAAGGTAAGGACCCATTCCCATAATGAACGCGTGAGTTTCTAAACTATAGCAGGGAAAGAAAATGGCACGTTATGAATTTGACAATGCATTTAACGAAGCAGGCGGGGTTCTGCATGTGTCTACCTGCGGCAGCGTGACAGCTGTTCAAGCCACACATCGAGTGATAGTCGCCTACAGTTTAAGCTTAAGGAGTAATAACGCCTTCATTGACACAATACAAGGTGACCAAACATGACATTTCTTTATGAACTTGCAACCAGAATGATAAAAAAAAAAAAAAAAAAATGTCATGCCTTATGACCAAATTATGACCAAATTCGTATATTCATCTCACTCCATTACTTTTTTTGTGGAGTCAGTGAAAGACTCATTCATTCTAGCTAATCTGTTCAAAAAGTTTCAAATATATCACATCAACACATAGAGATATTGCAAAATCAATTTCAGAACAGCATAGACCAATTGACTACAAAGTAACCAAATAAAATCATGTACACATATTTTGCAGATGTTATCGCAGGTGCAGCGAAATGCTTGTGTTTCTTGCTCCAACAGTGCAGTAATACCTAATAATACAAAACAATATACCCAAATCCCCAAAATAAAAAGAAAGGTATCAAGCAATGTCAGGACGAGCAATGTCAGAGTCCGGGGACATCAATGTCATGTCAAATCAAATCAAATGTTGTTTGTCACATGCGCCGAATACAACAGGTGTAGACCTTACCGTGAAATGCTTACTTACAAGCCCTTAACCAACAATACAATTTTAAGAAAAACAAGAGTTAAGGAAAATATTTACTAAATAAACTAAAGTAAAAAATAAAAGAGCAACATATGTATATATGTATATAATGGTGTCTATAAACATTATATACACTATATTAATAGAAAAGGTGTGTACATCAGTAGTTATATAGGATGATCCTTGACTAGAATACAGTATATTACATATGAAGTGGGTAAAACGATATGTGCACATTATTAAAGTGACCAATGACTATGTACATAGGGCATAGGGCAGTCTCCAAGGTTCAGCACTGGGTGGTAGCTGGATAGTGACTGTGACTAAAGTTCAGGGTAAATAACTACAGTAGGCTAGACAATAATATGGTCTAACCTTTATTTGTCAGTTTACTTTGTTGTCAATTGGTCTATGGCTATGCTGTTCTGAAATGGATTATTGTTCTGAAATATTATTATCAAGACTGCCTTGGTCATTTCAATGTAAACCCATGAGCACCAACATGAGGTTTATAGGAGCATATCAAATTTAGTGTCAAAGGAAAGCTACACAGCAAATTCTCCAGTGTTAAATCAAGACTGAGTCTTCAATTAGCACTGAAAGTATGAACCTGTATAGACACTGGAACAGTGATAAATTAAAAGGATAGTTGAGGGTTTCGGAACTGAAGCCATTTATCTACTCACCCAGAGTAAGATGAACTCAGGGATACCATTTTTATGTCTAAATGTGCAGTTTGAAGGAAGTTGCTAACTAGCGTTAGTGCAATTGCTAAATAGCGTTAGCACAATGATTGTAAGTATATGGTAACTGCTAGCATGCTAGTAGATACCATAGACTTCCCGTCATTGCTCTAACAATAGTTACCATTAGCTTGTGAAACGACCTAAATGTCATTCCGGTTCATCTGTTCTGTCGCGCACTTACATTTTCATAGCTGTAATGAAGCTTACAGAGGTGTATGAGTTCATTAAAAGCCTATGTGATATCCCCAATGGGATATTAACCACTTTTCAGCATTATGTAAATAATAATGGTCATGAACAGAAAGTCATGTTTTTCATGACATTGGATAATATTTGGATTATCCCAGATCAAAGTATGATGACCAAAGTATGACAATGACTGTTGCTTCTACATTTGTAAAGTTTGACCACCATAACTGTCATTTTAATACACCAATGGTAACATGATATTCTCTTACCTAATTAAAATACGTACCGCCTTGTAACCAACATCGGAGAAGGCGTGTTTGCCGTGAGGTGTGATTTAAATTGCTGGATAGCTACTCTACTGGTGCCAAAATTTGACTGTAGGGTGTCAGCAAATATAATTAAAGTTTACACTATTCATCTATGGCAAAGATACTTATATGTTTCCCCTTTCATCTGTGTCTGGTGTTAGCTAGTTACAGGTTAGCTAGGTCTTTAGCCAGCATGGAACGAAAGGGAGGAAGAGTCGTTGAAAACTCTGATGCAGTTGTCATGTCAACACGTCCGTCAGTGCTGTTGTAAACCGCATTCCAAAATACATACCAAACGGGAGATGTATAATAAAATTGACATCATTGATGCAATTTCAATGTTTGAGTTGCTTTGTGTGAGAGGATTTCATTGCAGCACTGTTCACTCCATTCAAGTTTCTTGATGTAGGCGTTTCAAAGAGCTGCCAGTCAGGGAAAGCTCATGAATATGAGCTTCCCACCCACTTAGCCTGTCTTTTCAAACTTCCTGGTATTTTGACCTGAGAGAAAAACAACAAAAATTATAAAGTTGACACTTCTATCGCCCAAAAATAGAACTGATATTTCAGTCACTTAAAAGGCTATTTTAAATGAGAATTAAAATGACTGTTAGGGACTTTCAATATTTTTGTGTTAGAATATGCAATTTGCAGTAATATTTTAAAAAATGTAACATGATCACCAGGAATGATATTTACTCTCACGGGTGGCCAAAAATAACAATCTAAATGCCATGCCCCTAATAAGACACACATCCTGAAAATAACCTATGGATTACATATAAAAATACCCAGCTGCTTGGTCAACCCAGCATAAAAGCGAATGAAAACCCAATTGATGTTTAAATTAACTCATGTTTGGGAAATTCAAACAACCCCACATGTTAGGTTATTCACAGAATCTGTCAAATTATGCTGGCTTTCAAAGAGATGTATAATTCCTATAGAAATTCAGCCAGTGTGGATATCCAACCTTCAACAATGTATTCACCCACAACCTGCATTTATCATTTATCATAACTGCCAAAGTTGGGACACTGCAATATGAGACTACCTGAAGCATCTAAACTGGAACAACCATTTTAGTAACGGGTGCAGTAAGTCCAAGTAACATATTGGATTAGTTTAGAAAATGTATGTAATTTATATTTGAGAAGCATAAGATTAATTAATCAATCCAAAAACATACATATTGAAACAATTCATTAAAATCAACGGCAATAGAGCATGCTGGGAAGTATAATAATGATGGGCTTGGTTTTACTTCAACTCTGGTTATTAACACCAACCCTGGGGTTATTTTAAACCAATGAGTGTTAAATCAACACATACAGAGTGAATTGTTATGGAAGAGATAGGCCACAAAAGCTCACAGAACGGGACCGCTGAGTGCTGAAGCCCGTAGCGTGTAAAAATAATCTGTCCTAGGTTGCAACACTCAGAGTGGAGGCTGTTATAGCAACAAAGGGGGGACCAACTCAAAAAATTGCCCATGATTTTAGAATGAGATGTTCGAGGAGCTGGTGTCCACATACTTTTGGTCATGTAGTGTATTTCTATGGGCACAAGCACTGTTTATGACAAACTGTTCACACCTCTCTTGTTGTTGGAGAGAATTTTTCAGAAGATAATTTTTCAGGAAAGAATTTTGCAGGTTTAAAGCTTATTTCCTGCAGTTCTACACATTTTTGTCATGGGGTGCAAAGAACATTTAGCCGTTATAAAGCACATTTTTTTGCAATTCTATACATTTTGCCATGTCTAATGTGTATTGATGTGATATTTGAGTGACACAAAAATTACAACAATATCTATGGGCTAAAAAGCCACAAAAAAAACTTTAGCTGACATGTGCGAGTTGATCTGGACATTTCTGACAAGGTACAGTGCATTCGGAAAGTATTCAGACCCCTTGACCTTTTCCACATTTTGTTACATTACAACCTTATTCTAAAATTGATTAAAAAAAATACAATACATCTACACACAATACCCCATGATGGCAAAGCGAAAACAGGTTTTTAGAAATGTTAGCAAATTTACAAAAAATAAAAAACAGAAATACCTTATTTACATAAATATTCAGACCCTTTGCTATGAGACTCGAAATTGAGCTCAGGTGTATCTTGTTTCCATTGATCATCCTTGAGGTATTTCTTCAATTTGATTGTGGAGTCCACCTTTGGTAAATTCAATTGATTGGACATGATTTGGAAAGGCACACACCTGTCTATGTAAGGTCCCACAGTTGACAGTGCATGTCAGAGCAAAAACCAAGCCATGAGTTCGAAGGAATTGTCCATAGAGCTCCGAGACAGGATTATGTCAAGGCACAGATCTGGGGAAGGTTACCAAAAAATGTCTGCTTGGAGTTTGCCAAAAGGCACCTAAAGGACTCTCAGACCATAAGAAACAAGATTACCTGGTCTGGTGAAACCAAGATTGAACTCTTTGGCCTGAATGCCAATTGTCACGTCTGGAGGAAACCTGGCACCATCCCTACGGTGAAGCATAGTGGTGGCAGCATCATGCTGTAGGGATGTTTTTCAGCAACAGGGACTGGGAGACCAGTCAGGATCAAGGGAAAGATTAACGGAGCAAAGTACAGGGAGATCCTTAATGAAAACCTACTCCAGAGCGCTCATGATCTCAGACTGGGGCGAAGGTTCATCTTACAACAGGACAACGACCCTGAGCACACAGCCAAGACCATGCAGGAGTGGCTTCGGGACAAGTCTCTGAATGTCCTTGAGTGGCCCAGCCATAGCCCGGACTTGAACCCGATCGAACAGCTCTGGAGAGACCTGAAAATAGCTGTGCAGCAACGCTCCCCATCCAACCTGACAGCTTGAGAGGATCTGCAGAGAAGAATGGGAGAAACTCTCCAAATACAGGTGTGCCAAGCTTGTAGCGTCATATCCAAGAAGACTCAATGCTATAATCGTTGCCAAAAGTGTTTCAACAAATTACTGAGTAAAGGGTCTGAATACTTATGTAAATGTGATATTTCAGTTTGTTTGTTTTTATACATTTTCAAACATTTCTAAAAATATTTTTTTGCTTTGTCATTATGGGGTATTATATGTAGATTGATGAGGGGGAAAAAAACAATTTATGCACAGTTTGCAATGACTAACATGACAAGAGGAACTGACGATGCACTACCCAATTTCAAAATTGCACCTCGTGCATTCTACTATTACAACACTGTGATATAACGTATATGTTGAGTGGCTTCACTGCAGGTGTAACGCGGGTCATATAAAAGGGACCAAGGCGCGGCATGTGAAGTGCTCATATTTCCTTTAATGAATACACTTAAAACAGAAAACAACAAAAACGACCAAACAGTTCCGTCAGGTACTACAGACAAAACGGAAAATAACTACCCACAAAAACCCAGGAAGAAAAACCCCTACTTAAATATGATCTCCAATCAGAGGCAACGAGGATCAGCTGCCTCCAATTGGAGATCAACCCAAACAACCCCAACATAGAAATAGAAAAACTAGAACTAAACATAGAAATAGAAAACATAGAAAAACCCAAAACACCCTCTGTCACGCCCTGACCTACTCTACTATAGAAAATTACATCTTACTAGGGTCAGGACGTGACAGCAGGTAGATTGTATGTTTTAAAATTCGATTATATATATATATATATATATATATATATTAAAAAAGGCACTCTGGGATATATGCAAATAAAGCTTTACACTCAGCAGTGTGTTAATTCAACACTGTGTCTATACAGGTCCACACTTTCAGTGTTAAATTAACACTGAGGAATTTGCTGTGTAAGAGTCTATATTTTCGGGGAATTAAGGCATTGTCACGCCCTGACTAGGTGAACTCGGGTATTTTGGTCAGGGTGTGTCATGTTGGGTATTTTTCCTTGGTTTGTTTTCTATGTTTGCGTTATAGCCTTGTGTTAGCTCTATGTGGTTTATTTCTATGTTGGGTTCTGTCGATTCCCAATCAGAGACAGCTGTCGCTAGTTGTCTCTGATTGGGATCACATTTAAGTTCCTTTTTCCCCCACGCTGTTTGTGGGGTGTTGCCTCTTTGTGTTTGAGCAGTTAACGAATCGGCATTTTTTGGTTTTGTGTACGTGTTTATTTCAGTGTGAAGAATAAACATGTGTTCGCTCCCAGCTGCGCTTTGGTCCGCTTCCTCATCACCCGACGACGATCGTTACAGGCATATATATGTTTTTCAACCATTTTCCATCCTATGGAAAGCAAATGCTTTGATTTCTGTTCATACAGATGGAAAAGGATCATACATTTTTTTTACTAGAAAATATCTTAAAAGGTATTAGAAAAAGAAATACATCAAAACACAATAGTGTTGAAGTAAGGCCCCTGCCAACAAATATCAACATTTATATTTAGTTGTGCAGAAATCATTTGCCTTCTGTAAGTTTAAGAAATATTGCATAGTGTCTTGTCATTCTGTTCCCAAAACCCACATATCTTTAAACTAGTTTCTAATTTATCTCCCTCATGAAAGAAGGAAGGAGGGAGGATAATGGAAGTTAACACAAGTAATAAGTAAAGGTAAACCTACCAATTAGTTATAGTGTTTTTACTGATAACAATTTTGTTTATGAATTATGAAGTATTAAGTGATTAAAACGTGCCAAATTGGTAATAGAGTGACCGAAAAATCTGTAAAAGAATGACTGCAATTGAATTGGCCACAATGGAAAATTATAGTAGTCACAAACCACAGTTGCAGTAGACCACAGTACAACACAGTACAGTACAGTAAAGAAAAGTAAATGAAAGTAGAGTAGAGTGTTGTTCAGGACCGTAGAGTAAATAGAAGTAGAGTATAGTTCAGTACAGTACTGTAGAGCACACATGAGTAGAGTACAGTATAATGTAATATACTCAACTTTACGCTACTGGACTGTACTCTACTGTACTGAACTATACTCTACTTTTCTATACTGTACTGTGCTGCACTGTACTGAACTATACTCTGCTCAGGGGTGAAAGAAAGGTGGTACGGTCCGGTATGGCTTCCAGGCAAAATAAGTAGAGGGGGTATGCAGTACCTGTAAAACATGAGCCTATCACGATAATGAAAACAAAATGTCAAGAAAACTGTTGGCTATTACACCACTATGTATCATTAGCGCATGTCAGAGGCATGAAATATTAGTGAATGGACTTGAAAACGAGTGCTATAGCCTGTGCTATGCAGTGGAGGCATTAATTCTGGCTTAATGACAATTGCATAAGGTCATTAAACTTCTTGGTGTTTTGTGTAACAGATGTCTCTTTCCAATCACCACTGTTTGGAGGCTGGAAATAAACTCAGCAAAAAAAGAAATGTCTCTTTTTCTTCAGGACCCTGCCTTTCAAATATAATTCGTAAAAATCCAAATAACTTCACAGATCTTCATTGTAAAGGGTTTAAACACTGTTTCCCATGCTTGTTTAATGAACATGCACCTATGGAACAGTCGTTAAGACACTAACAGCTTACAGACGGTAGGCAATTAAGGTCACAGTTATGAAAACTTAGGACACTAAAGAGGCATTTCTACTGACTCTGAAAACACCAAAAGAAAGATGCCCAGGGTCCCTGCTCATCTGCGTGAACGTGCCTTAGGCATGCTGCAAGGAGGCATGAGGACTGCAGATGTTGCCAGGGTAATAAATTGCAATGTCCTTACTGTGAGATGCCTAAGACAGTGCTACAGGGAGACAGGACGGACAGCTGATCGTCCTTGCAATGGCAGACCACGTGTAACAACACCTGCACAGGGTCGGCACAACCGAACATCACACCTGTGGGACAGGTACAGACCTATATCCATCCTGCCCTGCCTTTCTAAAGTCTTCGAAAGCCAAGTTAACAAACAGATCACTGACCATTTTGAATCCCACCGTACCTTCTCCGCTGTGCAATCCGGTTTCCGAGCTGGTCACGGGTGCACCTCAGCAACGCTCAAGGTACTAAACAATATCATAACCGCCATCGATAAAAGACAGTACTGTGCAGCCGTCTTCATCGACCTGGCCAAGGCTTTCGACTCTGTCAATCACCGTATTCTTATCGGCAGACTCAACAGCCTTGGTTTCTCAAATGACTGCCTCGCCTGGTTCACCAACTACGTCTCAGAGTTCAGTGTGTCAAATTGGAGGGCCTGTTGTCCGGACCTCTGGCAGTCTCTATGGGGGTACCACAGGGTTCAATTCTTGGGCCGATACTTTTCTCTGTATATATCAACGATGTCGCTCTTGCTGCGGGTGATTCCTTGATCCACCTCTACGCAGACGACACCATTCTGTATACATCTGGCCCTTCTTTGGACACTGTGTTAACAAACCTCCAAACGAGCTTCAATGCCATTCAACACTCCTTCCGTGGCCTCCAACTGCTCTTAAACGCTAGTAAAACTAAATGCATGCTTTTCAACCGATCGCTGCCCACACCTGCCCGCCCAACTAGCATCACTAGCCTCCAACACTCTACTCAGCAAACTGGATATAGTCTATCACAGTGCCATTCGTTTTGTTACCAAAGCCCCATATAACACCCACCACTGCGACCTGTATGCTCTCTTCAGCTGGCCCTCACTACATATTCGTCGCCAGACCCACTGACTACAGGTCATCTATAAGTCTTTGCTAGGTAAAGCTCCGCCTTATCTCAGCTCACTGGTCACCAGAACAACACCCACCCGTAGCACGCACTCCAGCAGGTATATCTCACAGGTCATCCCCAAAGCCAACACCTGCTTTGGCCGCCTTTTCTTCCAGTTCTCTGCTGCCAATAACTGGAACAAATTGCAAAAATCGCTGAAGTTGGAGACTTATATCTCCCTCACTAACTTTAAGCATCAGCTATCTGAGCAGCTTACCGATCGCAGTAGCTGTACACAGCCCATCTGTAAATAGCCCATCCAACTACCTACCTCATCCCCATATTGTTTTTATTGACTTTTCTGCTCTTTTGCACACCAGTATTTCTACTTGCACATCATCATCTGCACATCTATCACTCCAGTGTTAATTTGATAAATTGTAATTACTTCGCTACTATGGCCTATTTATTGCCTTACCTCCTTACGCCATTTGCACACATTGTATATAGACTTTTTCTATTGTGTTATTGACTGTACATATGTTTATTCCATGTGTAACTCTGTCTTGTTGTTTGTGTCACACTGCTTTGCTTTATCTTGGCCAGGTCGTAGTTGTAAATGAGAACTTGTTCTCAACTGGCCTCCCTGTATAAATAAAGGTGAAATAAACTTTTTTTTTTTAAAAAGGTACAGGATGGCAACAACAATTGCCGAGTTACACCAGGAATTCACAATCCCTCCTCAGTGCTCAGACTGTCCGCAATAGGTTGAGAGAGGCTGGACTGAGGGCTTGTAGGCCTCTTGTAAGGCAGGTCCTCACCAGATATCACGTCGCCTATGGGCACAAACCCACCGTCGCTGGACCAGACAGGACTGGCAAAAAGTGCTCTTCGCTGACGAGTCGCGGTTTTGTTTCACCAGGGGTGATGGTTGGATTCGCGTTTATCGTCGAAGGAATGAACGTTACACCGAGGCCTGTACTCTGGAGCAGGGTCGATTTGGAGGTGGAGGGTCCGTCCTGGTCTGGGGCGATGTGTCACCGCATCATCGGACTGAGATTGTTGTCATTGCAATCAATCTCAACGCTGTGTGTTACATGGAAGACATCCTCCTCCCTCATGTGGTACCCTTCCTGCAGGCTCATCCTGACATGACCCTCCAGCATGACAATGCCACTAGCCATACTGCTCGTTCTGTGCGTGATTTCCTGCAAGACAGGAATGTCAGTGTTCTGCCATGGCCAGCGAAGAGCCCGGATCTCAATCCCATTGAGCACATCTTTTCTGTTAGTCACATGTCTGTGGAACTTGTTCAGTTTATGTCTCAGTTGTTGAATCTTGTTATGTTCATACAAATATTTACACATGTTAAGTTTGCTTAAAATAAACGCAGTTGACAGTGAGAGGACGTTTATTTTTTTGCTGAGTTTATTTTGCCAGTGGATGAACGTGTGCGGGTAGCCTAATAAAAGAGCCCGAAAACATCATGACTGGTTGTGTTTATGCCACAATTAAAGGTAATACATTTTAAAAAGTTAAATGACAAATCTTTATGACTAGGCCCACAGAGATGCTATTGAATTAATAGAGATTCTAAATATAATTATATGATTAGGCCCCACGGCCGGTGCGCCCATTAGGCAGGATTAGGCAGCCACCTAGAGTGGCAGTTTGATGAGGATGGCATTTTCTGAGCAAAACTGACCAAGACATGTTTTTTCTGTAGCCCATAGACTGGAGACCAAATGTATTACAATGTCATGAGACAGACACTTTTTAAATCAGTAACTTGTTAATGAGGAGAGAGAGTGCAGGAGAAAGTCAACTAAAAAGGCAAGCGGGCAGACATCAGCTTTGGAGCAGCTGCTGCATAATCAAATAAGAGATGGACAGCAATGGTGCTGAGAGTAATTCATTTCAACAATTTTCTTCATTTTAATTCAACTTCACTAATAACAAGGGCTTTGTTGGAGCCTATTTCTTACTGTAAGAGGCAGGCCTGCCTGTTTGACAGACGCAATTATGCTATCCATAGATTTGTCTGTATAGCCAAATGCTCCAGTACTGTCACTATGCACTCCTTCAATACCTCAGTGTCTGGGAAGGGCTTGGTGTGTTTTGTTAGAACCAGGGCTTGAATTGAGTGAGGGTATGCCATAGCCTACCCTTTGCTGAAGAAAAGGGCAAAAAGGATACCTATTGTTAGCTTTATATTTTGAATAAATTAATAAAAAGGATCCAGATAATCTAAAGTGTTCTATAACAATGCTTAACTCTGTGATGCCTTATGCTAGAAACAAGTTATAAAATGCTCACAAAAGATGTAACTCTCATGCATATGTGGATATATTGATTAGTCTCTATGACATTCTAAATCTGAGCTGCAGCCTTCAATATTTGAGGAGTCAAAACATTTACTTTGCTATTCTGTCCCTATTAATTGAACTTTTCACTTTCTGAAAAGAGATGTTTAAACCCAGGCAGCTTTTAGGGAAGCACTTCTGTTGTTGGGTTACACAACAGACAAGTAGACAGCAGTTGAAGCTTATATTCTTATGCATCGGTTGAGGCTCTGTCTGGGTGGAAAGGTCACTTTTGGAAGTGTCATGCTTAGATTCATAAGAATATTTATTAATTTGCAAACAGCGACTGTTTCGTTGCAAATAAGACACTCTGGTTTGACATTGGAGAAATATGATAAGAATGCCTATTTCTCTGTCCATTCTTCCCTGAAACTTCGATTTTCATCATCCATCTTTCTTTTGAGACTTTTTCAGAGCAACAAGTTTCTCTTGATTGAACGCTGTGTTTCTCCAATCAATGCACAAAGGGATATAAAAAACACATTTAATAAGACATTGGTGATTTTATCAGTGTAATCCGATTGAAAATATTAGCATATGTTACTGATATTGAACATATTATATAGCTTACTAATCAGATGTGATAAAAATTGTGTTTATTTGTAGCTTATGAATTGGGCTGCTATTATGTTCTGTTCTGCTGAGCATGAGCTGAGAAAAAAATTGGCCCAAGGCCAAACTTGTTGCCAACCCCTGCGGTATACTATTCTAGTTTAGCAGGTATAGGAGGGGGAGGCAATTTTATGTCTCTCCTCGGATGGCAGAACATCCATGGCCGGGCCTGTTAGGCCCATACACTTTTTGGATGCACCCACGTGCACACATAGGAGGTTCCATACCGGAAAGAAATTAAATCTACTTTCACCCCTGACATTACTTTTCTTTACTGTGCTCTACAGGTACTGAACTCTACTCTACTGTGCTGTGCTCTACTGTAATGCCCAAACTTGGGAAACATAGGCGTCTTGTTTGGAGACGGAGCTCATTAGAGTAATAGCCAGTGTGTAGAATAATATCCAAACATGCAAAGGAGGATATTACATTTGTCTGCCTTTTCAGGATACATCACCATGAAGAGAATTACATTTCCAGTTTGGCATGTCTTTCGTGATGCGATTCACAGCAGCACTGACAGTAGTGTTGACATGACAACTGAGTTTTGAACGACCCTTCCCCCCTTTTGTTCCATGCTGGCTGAACACCTACCTAGTCTGTAACTAGCTAACACCAGACACAGATGAAAGGGGAAACATATAAGTATCTTTGCCATAGATGAATAGCGTAAACTTTTTATTATATTTGCTGACCCCCTACAGTCAAAGTTTTGTACCAGTAGAGTAGCTATCTAGCTATACTGAACAAGCATATAAATGCAACATGCAACAATTTCAAATATTTTGCTCAGTTACAGTTCATGTAAGCAAGTCAGTCAATTGAAATACATTCATTAGACCCTAATCTATGGGTTTCACATGACTGCGCAGAGGTGCAGCCATGGGTGGGCCTGGGAGGGCATAGGCCCACTCACTTGTCAGCCAGGCCTAGCCAATCATAATAAGTTATTCCCCACAAAAGGGCTTTATTACAGACAGAAATACTCCTCAGCAGGACCCCCACCCTCCCCTCAGACGATCCCCTGATTTGGAGGTCCTGGGCTGGCGTGGTCTGCGGTTGTGAGACTGGTTGGACATACTGCCAAATTCTATAAAATGACTTTGGGGGCAGCTTATGGTAGAGAAATGAACATTAAATTCTCTGGCAACAGCTCTGATGGACATTCCTGCACTCAGCATGCCAATTGCACGCTCCCTCAAAACGTGCAGACATCTGTGGCATTGTGTTGTGTGACAAAACTACATATTTTAAAGTGGCTTTTTATTGTCCCCATCACAAGGTGCACCTGTGTAATGACTAAGCTGTTTAATAAGCTTCTTGACATGCCACACCTGTCAGGTGGATGGATTATCTTGGCAAAGAAGAAATGCTTACCAATAGGGATGTAAACAAATTTGTGCACAAAATTTTAGAGAAATAAGCTTTTTGTGAGTATGGAACATTTCTGGGATTTTAATTTCAGTTCATGAAACATGGGACCAACACTTTACATGTAGCGTTTATATTTTTGTTCAGTTTTTATAAACCATGTCACGCCCTTATTTGGTGGAAAAAAAATGAATGGTGGGAAAACGATTGGAACCCTTTCCCTGTTTAACCGCAAGGTTTTATGGGTATTATGACATCTCCGCTGTGGGCCTCTATTGTCCCTCTAACCACTCTGACATCATTGCAAATGCATTCGAAAATCACATCAAACACTTAGCATCAAAACAGTATCTTTCTTTTAAAACTCACCTCAATGTGATTGATCAGTTTGTATAAAGAAGTTTAATTACAGGTTGAAACTGAGTGGAATCATGGTTGTTTGGATGTTGTTTCAAAGCCTAACACAACGAAATGGACAGGGCTTTCTAAGTTAATTATTAATTCAAAACACCCATAAGCATATTAGAGTGTATGCATAGGAATATATATGAGCCCAAGCCTGAAAAAAACCCCGGAATTAAATAATGATTGTGCATAGCCTACCGCATATTACTCATGGCAGAAAAACTGTTTTAAGATGTCTTTGGTACATAATTGGTCTAGCCTATACTCCAAAATTAAACAAATTCTAGTAATCTCCTTTGAGTGTGGACTGTATTATTATGCATACTGGATGGCATGGGGGTAGAAGCTGTTAAGGAGCCTTTTGGACCTAGACTTGGCGCTGCGGTACAGCTTGCCGTGCTGTAGCAGAGAGAACAGTCTATTACTTGGGTGACTGGAGTCTTTGACAATTTTTGGGGCCTTTCTCCGACACCTCGTAGTATATAGGCCTTGGATGGCAGGAAGCTTGGCCCCAGTGATGTACTGGGCCGTATGCACTACCCTCTGTAGCGCCTTACGGTCGGATGCCAAGCAGTTGCCATACCAGGCAACCGGTCAGGTTGCTCTCGATGGTGCAGCTGTAAAACTTTTTGACCCATGCTAAATATTTTCTGTCTCCTGAAGGGGAAAAGGTGTTGTCATGCCCTGTTCATAATTGTCTTGGTGTGTTTGGACCATGATAGTTTGTTGGTGATGTGGACACCAAGGAACTTTTCGACCCGCTCCACTACAGCCCCGTCAATGTGAATTGGGGCGTGTTCGGCCCTCCTTTTCCTGTAGTCCACGATTAACTCCTTTGTCTTGCTCACGTTGAGGGAGAGTTTGTTGTCCTGGCACCACACTGCCAGGTCTTTGACCTCCTCCCTATAGACTACCTCATTGTTGTCGGTGATCAGGCCTACCACTGTTGTGTCGTCAGCAAACTTAATGATGGTGTTGGAGTCGTGCTTGGCCACACAGTTGTGGGTGATCAGGGAGTACAGGAGGGGACTGAGCACGCACCCCTGAGAGGCCCCCGTGTTGAGGATCAACGTGGCAGTTGTGTTGTTTCCTAACCTTACCACTTGGGGGCGGCCCATCAGGAAGTCCAGGATCCAGTTGCAAAGGGAGGTGTTTAGTCCC
Organism: Salmo trutta; assembly: GCF_901001165.1. Lineage (NCBI taxonomy): Eukaryota > Metazoa > Chordata > Actinopteri > Salmoniformes > Salmonidae > Salmo > Salmo trutta. The sequence goes on along the minus strand of NC_042976.1, from coordinate 35,631,742 downwards.
AGGGTCCTTAGCTTAGTGATGAGCTTTGTGGGCACTATGGTGTTGAACGCTGAGCTGTAGTCAATGAACAGCGTTCTCACATAGGTGCTCCTTTTGTCCAGGTGGGAAAGGGCAGTGTGGAGTGCGGTTGAGATTGCGCCATCTGCGGATTGGTTCAGGCTGTATGCAAATTGGAGTGGGTCTAGGGTTTCCGGGATGATGGTGTTGACATGATCCATGACAAGCCTTTCAAAGCACTTCATGGCTACCGACATGAGTGCTACGGGGCGGTAGCCATTTAGGCAGGTTGCCTTCACTTTCTTGGGCAGAGGGACTATGGTGGTCTGTTTGAAACATGCAGGCGTTACTATCGATGTCTCTGAACAGATTTCACTTAGTTTCCCAAATGAAGCACTGGGTAACTGCAGTGAAATAAGGAGTGAAATAACCGGAGTAGCCTACCCGACCGGATTGAGAAACGAACCAGCTTGAAAAACGAACCAGCTTGAAAAATGAACCAGCCTGAAAGCGGCCTCCATTCACTTTTCGAGTGCATATGGATGATGTTTTTTTCCCGCCTGCCCCTGTACCTGCCCATTTGATAATGGGACATTTTAAATCAAAACAAATTTTACTTAATAGTAAACACAATATTAAATTGATGGGATCATTAAATTGAGAGAACTGCTTGTGCAGCCAGAGGCAAGGAACAGAGCGCAAGCTTTTTTGCGACTTTCTCAAATCATCAATTGCCTATAGTCACATCATGCAGCCCATATATGTTTTGATTTCTAAGACATTCTAAGGTTTGTATAATTCATGTGTCACGTCCTGACAAGTATAGAGTATATTTGGTTATTGTAGTTTGGTCAGGACGTGGCAGAGGGGAGTTGATGTATGTTTATGGGGTTTGTCACTGATCTATGTCTGTGGTTCTATGTTTAGTTAATTGGGGTTGGACTCCCAATTGAAGGCAGGTGTGTTGAGTTGCCTTTGATTGGGAGTCATATATAGTAGGGTGTGTTTGTCTTTGTGTTTCGTGGGTAGTTGTATTTTGCACTGCGTTATTTATGCCTGTAAAACTGTCACTAGTCTTATTTCGTTTTCTTGTTTTTCCTCCGTGTTCACATTCGTTTAATAAATTAAGATGATGAGCACTAACTCCTCTGCGTAATTGTCCACGTTCTCCGACGATGATTTCGCTATATCGTCTGACGACGAAGATTTCTGTGACAGAATTACCCACCACAACAGGACCAAGCAGCGGAGTAAAGATCGGGACGCGGAATATATGGATTATTCTGAGAAGTGGACTTGGAAAGAGATACTGGCCGGAGTGGGCCCGTGGAAGAAGGCTGGGGTGGAACAGGAATGTTACATTGGGACATGTCTGGCTAGGAAGCCGGAGAGGCACCCCCAATAATTTTTTTTGGGGGGCACACGGGTAGTTTGGCTGGGCGTAAGAAGAGCCATAAGCCAGCTACCCGTGAGTGCAGGAAGGGGCGAAGAAGGTGGAGAGCGCCGTGTTTCGCCGAGGTGCGCACTATCTCGCCCATACGCACGCACAGCCCAGTCCGCCCTGTACCAGCACCCCGCTTGTGCAGGGCTACGAGTTCCATCCAGCCAGGACGGGTTGTGCAGGCGGTGCGATCACGGCCACCTGTGCGCCTCCATGGCCCAGTCTTTCCGGTTCCTCCCTCTCGGAGTATCCCGGAATTGAGTACTCCCAGTCTAGTACGACCAGTACCAGCAACCCGGACCAAGCTTCCCAATAGTCAGCCTAGTCTTGTTCAGCCTGTTCCCGCTCCCCGCACTAGCCCTAAGGTGCGTGTGCCCAGACTGGCACATCCAGTACCAGCCCCACGCATCAGGCATCTAGTGCGTCAGCCCAGCCTCGCCAGTCTGGTGCCGCCAGAGCCGCTCGCCAGTCAGGAGTCGCCAGAGCCGCCGCCAGTCAGGAGTCGCCAGAGCCGCCCGCCAGTCAGGAGTCGCCAGAGCCGCCCGCCAGTCAGGAGTCGCCAGAGCCGCCCGCCAGTCAGGAGTCGCCAGAGCCGCCCGCCAGTCAGGAGTCGCCAGAGCCGCCCGTCAGTCAGGAGTCGCCAGAGCCGCCCGCCAGTCAGGAGTCGCCAGAGCCGCCCGCCAGTCAGGAGCCGCCAGAGCCGCCCGCTAGTCAGGAGCTGCCAGAGCCGCCCGTCTGCCCGGAGATGCCAGAGCGGCCCGTCTGCCCGGAGCTGCCAGAGCGGGCCGTCTGCCCGGTGCTGCCAGAGCGGGCCGTCTGCCCGGAGCTGCCAGAGTGGCCCGTCGCGCCGGATCTGCCAGAGTGGCCCCCCGCGCCGGATCTGCCAGAGTGGCCCGCCGCGCCGGATCTGCCAGAGTGGCCCACCACGCAGCCATCGCCGCCCTGCCAGCCGGGCGCAGCCATCACCGCCCGCCAGCCGGGCGCAGCAAGGGTCGTCCGCCAGCCGGGCGCAGTCATCACCGCCCGCCAGCCGGGCGCAGCCAGAGACACCCGCCAGCCGGTCGCGGCAAGAATCGCCCGCCAGTCGGGCGAGGTCAGGGGCGCCATTGAAGTGGACTGCGTCAGGGATGGAGCGGAGTCCACGTCCCGCACCTGAGCCGCCTCCCATATAGGTGGGTTGGGGAGGGGGGGTGTAGCACTGTGCCGTCGTTGACGGCAGCCACCCTCCCTTCCCTCCCTTGTTGTTTAGGGGATTTTTTGGTTGTTGTTGTTGTTTTTTTTTTTTTTTCTGTGTTTTGTGTAGGTGCATTCCGGGGTCTGCACCTTTGAGGGGGGGTACTGTCACGTCCTGACCAGTATAGAGTATATTTGGTTATTGTAGTTTGGTCAGGACGTGGCAGAGGGTAGTTGATGTATGTTTATGGGGTTTGTCACTGGTCTATGTCTGTGGTTCTATGTTTAGTTAATTGGGGTTGGACTCCCAATTGAAGGCAGGTGTGTTGAGTTGCCTTTGATTGGGAGTCCTATATAGTAGGGTGTGTTTGTCTTTGTGTTTCGTGGGTAGTTGTATTTTGCACTGCGTTATTTATGCCTGTAAAACTGTCACTAGTCTTATTTCGTTTTCTTGTTTTTCCTCCGTGTTCACATTCGTTTAATAAATTAAGATGATGAGCACTAACTCCTCTGCGTATTGGTCAACGTTCTCCGACGATGATTTCGCTATATCGTCTGACGACGAAGATTTCTGTGACATCATGACTAAAGTTGCCAAATAACTCTACATCTAGCATATTGGACCTGTTTCAAATGATCACTTTTACAATAAACTTAGCCACTTCATATGCTCACTCGCTCTGGAATGGGAAAAATATCCTTTCTATTTTATTCTGCCAAGTTCAGTTATATTCTTCTTACTATAAAATCATATAATATTAAATAATGGCATGGGACTTATAAGCATATCTTGTCTGCTAAATGAACAAGTCTACAGGCTATGGCATGGCGCATAGCCAGATAACATACAGTAGGCCAACTCATATTCTGTTCTTCTGAAATACATTTTCTTCATATCATAATATTTCCTTAGACCTGCCTAAAGAAAATCATGGATTCATTGTGATGGTTTGTATTAAATTGACTTTTTAAAATGTAGATGTTCCAAAGGCACGCATCAGCAGCTTGTATGCGACTTGTATGCGTGGAGACCTGGAGATGCTTAATGTGTTTACAGTGCATTCAGAAAGTATTCAGTCCCCATTGAATTTTTCCCAATTTTGTTATGTTACAGCCTTATTCTAAAATGAATTAAAAAAAGAAAAAATCCTCATCAATCTACACACAATACCCCATAATGACAAATAATGCAAATGTATTAAAAATAAAAAAAACATAAATATCTTATTTACATAAGTATTCAGACCTTTTGCTATGAGACTTGAAATTGAGCTCAGGTGCATCCTGTTTCCATTGATCATCCTTGAGATGTTTCTACAACTTGATTGGTGTCCACCTGTGGTAAATTCAATTAATTGGACATGATTTGGAAAGCCACACATCTGTCTATATAAGGTCCCACAATTGACAGTGCATGTCGGAGCAAAAAGCATGCCATGAGGTCGAAGAAATTGTTTGTAGAGCTCAGAGACAGGATTGTGTCAAAGCAAAGATCTGTGGAAGGGTACCAAAAAACTGAGCAATTGGGGGAGAAGGCTATTGGTCAGGGAGGTGACCAAGAACCCGATGGTAACGCTTACAGAGCTCCAAAGTTCCTCTCTGGAGATGGGAGAGCCTTCCAGAAGAACAACCATCTCTGCAGCACTCCACCAATCAGGCCTTTATGGTAGAGTGGCCAGGCGGAAGCCACTCCTCAGTAAAAGGCACATGACAGCCCACTTGGAGTTTGCCAAAAAGTACAAAATGGACTCTCAGACCATGAGAAACAAGATTCTCTGGTCTGATGAAACCAAGATGGAACTCTTTGGCCTGAATGCCAATTGTCATGTCTGGAGGAAACCTTGCACCGTCTCTACGGTGAAGCATTTTGGTGGCAGCATCATGCTGTGGAGATGTTTTTTAGCGGCAGGGACTGGGAGAATATTCAGGATCAAGGGAAAGATGAACGGAGCAAAGTACAGGGAGATCTTTGATGAAAACCTGCTCCAGAGCGCTCAGGACCTCAGATTGGGGTGAAGGTTCACTTTCCAACAGGACAACAACTCTAAGCACACAGCCAAGACCATGCAGGAGTGGCTTCAGGACACGTCTCTGAATGTCCTTGAGTGACCCAGCCAGAGCCCGGACTTGAACCCTATTGAATTTTTCTGGAGAGACCTGAAAATAGCTGTGCAGCGACGCTCCCCATCCAGCCTTACAGAGCTTTAGAGGATCTTCAGAGAAGAATGGGAGAAACTCCACAAATACTGGTGTGCCAAACTTGTAGTGTCATACCCAAGAAGACTCGAGGCTATAATCACTGCCAAAGGTGCTTCAACGAAGTACTGAGTAAAGGGTCTGAATACTTATGTAAATGTGACAGTTAAGTTTTTTATTTGTGAAACATTTGCCCCCCCAAAAAATAATACAGTTTTTGTTTTGTCATTAATGGGTATTGTGTGTAGATTGATGAGGGAATAAAAAAATATATATTTTAGAATAAAGCTGTAATGTAACAACATGTGGCAAAATGTAAGGGGCCTGAATACTTTCCAAATGCACTGTATATTAATTAACGGTCTTTTGTATGACAATAACCGGGTTACGAAATGTCATGACCGCCACAGCGCTTGTGATGCCACCCTGTCCCGTTAATAATCTGAGTGGCGGAGCAGTCTAAAGCACTGCATCTCAGTGTATAGAGGCATCACTGCAGTCCCTGGTACAAATCCAGGCTGTATCACATCCGGCCGTGATAGGGAGTCCCATAGTGCGGCGCACAATTGTCCCAACGTCGTCCGGGTTTGGTCGGGGTAGGCCGTCATTGTAAATAAGAATTTGTTCTTAACTGACTTGCCTAGTTCAAGAAAGGTTAAATAAAAAACTAAATGCAAGTGTTTGACATGGGGGAGAGACCAGTAACTTCATAATCAAACTTTAGCAATGTAGAAGCAACAGTTATTATTCATTCTTTGGTCATCATACTTTCATTCAAATATCATACAATTTCATGAAAAACATGATTTTGACTGTTCATTACCTTTGAAAATCACATCATATTTAGTAGCCCCCACTGCTTAATGAATATAGGGGAAACACTCAATACCCATGTGGTCATTCTGTTCACTTACTGTAGTTCAATAACCAAAAGAGATTTGTTCAAACTCAAGTGTCATATCATAGCTGCCACCCCAGACATCTTTAAATCTTAATTCGGAGTAGTTATATAACAGCGTTTTTGGAAAACGTGGCCACATAAAAAACCGAGGCAGATTTTACAGTCATTCTGTTACCAAACTGCATCTGCACTGTTCCTCAAGTAAATGTGTTCTACAAAAAAATGTCAGTGGCAATTGCTCAAAGTAGACGTTTTGGTGTATGGTTTGTTAAACTTTGCAATCAATGGTTTTGGCTTGACATACATTTTAAAGTGAAAAAGTGAGTCTCAGCGTCACTTTGTTATTGTAGAATTGTCCCTCAGTGATGAACAGTGTGTGTCTAAGACAGAGGTCATGAAGAGTGCTGCTGCGACATTGTGGTAGTCTGCACTAGGCAGTGTCTGGGCGATGGGCAGAGAAGTGGGTTAGGGGAAAGGGTCAAGGTAAGGAGGGGTGATGGGGTAGGGACAACAGGGACTGCTTTGTTGTCCATGGCTCCATAAGTGGAATGAATAGAGGAATGTGGTCACAGACCTGTGCTCTGAATCCCTTCTCTAGTTCATACTGCCCTCTCAATTCACTGATTTCAAAGTTTATTTTCTGGAGCCTGACCAAATATCAAGTTTTTGTTCTCCTACTCTATGCTCAGCACCAACATTTTCAGACAAAATGATAAATGCTGTTTGTCTACAAATATAGAACACTCACATCCTTTACAGAACACAATGGCAATCATACTGTACATACAGTTGAAGTCGGAAGTTTACATACACTTAGGTTGGAGTCTTTAAAACTCGTTTTTCAACCACTCCACAACTTTCTTGTTAACAAACTATAGTTTTAGCAAGTACGTTAGGACATCTACTTTGTGCATGACACAAGTAATTTCTCCAACAATTGTTTACAGACAGATTATTTCACTTATAATTCACTGTATGACAATTCCAGTGGGTCAGAAGTTTACATACACTAAGTTGACTGTGCCTTTAAACAGCTTGGAAAATTCCAGAAAATTATGTCATGGCTTTAGAAGCTTCTGAATGTCTAATTGACATAATTTCAGTCAATTGGAGGTGTACCTGTGGATATATTTCAAGGCCTACCTTCAAACTCAGTGCCTCTTTGCTTGACATCATGGGAAAATCAAAATAAAACAGCCAAGACCTCAGATTTCTTTTTTAGACCTCCACAAGTCTGGTTCATCCTCGGGAGCAATTAACAAATGCCTGAAGGTACCACGTTCATCTGTACAAACAATTGTACGCAAGTTTAAACACCATGGGACCAGTCAGCCGTCATACTGCTCAGGAAGGAGACGCGTTCTGTCTCCTGGAGATGAACGTACTTTGTTGCGAAAAGTGCAAATCAATCCCAGAACAACAGCAAACGACCTTGTGAAGATGCTGGCGGAAACAGGTACAAAAGTATCTATATCCACAGTAAAACGAGTCCTATATCGACATAACCTGAAAGGCCGCTCAGCAAGGAAGAAGCCACTGCTCCAAAACCGCCATAAAAATGCCAGACTACGGTTTGCAACTGCACATGGGGACAAAGATTGTACTTTTTGGAGAAATGTCCTCTGGTCTGATGAAACAAAAATAGAACTGTTTGGCCATAATGACCATCGTTATTTTGGGGGGAAAAAGGGGGAGGCTTGCAAGCTGAAGAACACCATCCCAACCATGAAGCACGGGGGTGGCAGCATCATGTTGTGGGGGTGCTTTCCTGCAGGAGGGACTGGTGCACTTCACAAAATAGATGGCATCATGAGGGAGGAAAATTATGGGGATATATTGAAGCAACATCTCAAGACATCAGTCAGGAAGTAAAAGCTTGGTCACAAATGGGTCTTCCAAATGAACAATGACCCCAAGCATACTTTCAAAGTTTTGGCAAAATGGCTTAAGGACAACAATATCAAGGTATTGGAGTGGCCATCACAAAGCTCAATCCTTTAGAAAATTTGTGGGCAGAACTGAAAAAGCGTGTGCGAGCAAGGAGGCCTACAAACCTGACTCAGTTACATCAGCTCTGTCAGGAGGAATTGGCCAAAATTCACCCAACTTATTTTGGGAAGCTTGTGGAAGGCTATGTTTGACACAAGTTAAACAATTTAAAGGCAATGCTACCAAATACTAATTGAGTGTATGTAAACTTCTGACCCACACAGAATGTGATGAAAGAAATAAAAGCTGAAATAAATATTTCTCTCTACTATTATTCTGACATTTCACATTCTTAAAATAAAGTGGTGATCCTAACTGACCTAAAACAGGGAATTCTTACTAGGATTAAATGTCAGGAATTGTGAAAAACTGAGTTTAAATGTATTTGGCTAAGGTGTATGTAGACTTCCGACTTCAACTGTATGCTCGTGTCGGATGTGTCGTCACTCAATTGCAAAGGGCTCTTAAATTCGGGAAGCTGGTCCTTAGCTTTGGCATAATTGGGGGCTTTGGCCTGCAGCAATTCAGCCATGTGCTTTTAAACACAATGAATGTAATCAGGTAATCAGGTTTGCGCTTATGAAATGATACACTCTTTGAAAAAAAGGTACAGGGTTCTTTGGCTTGTCCCCATTTGGGAACCCTTTTTGGTGCTGGGTAAAACCCTTTGCAGAGGGTTCTATCTAGATCTCTCTATGTAGGGTACTTCAAAGAACCCTGTGTATATGGTTCTACCTGGAACCATCTCTGGAGGGTTTTACTAGGCACCCTTTTATCTTTGGAGGGTTCTTCCTAGAACCTCAATCATCTAAATTGGAACAATCATCTCAGTAACAGATGCAATAAATCCAACTACTGTACTAACAGATTGGACTAGTTTAGAAAACGGTATTTTATTTGTCTTTGTGTAACATAAAATGTATCAAACAATTGTATTCTGAAAATCTCCCTGCATTAGAGAATGCTGGGAAATATGATATATGGTTCTATGTAGAACCCTTTTTGTCTCCCGAAGAATCCTTCTTGCCTTCCAAAGAGTCATCAAAGAACCCTTTCTTCCAAAAAGGGTTCTTCTGATCAAAACGGTTCTTGGTAGAACCATTTACGAACCCTTTTTTCTAAGAGTGTATGGTGCTGCAACTGGTGACACAACTTTTCAACCACTCAAATTCAGCCTTCATCATCATAGGTCTTGCCTGTTGGAATTGTTCTTACCTTCTCAATTACCACCCTTGATTTCTCCATCTATGGAAGCAATGAAGAGGGATTAGGCTGACTCTAAACGAGGGAAGAGAAATAGTTGGGTCGTAAAATCACATGGCTCGCTTTCCCAGACATTTGCTGGGCCTTTGCTGGTACAGTTGGCAATGAAGCTTTTAGGTCTGAGGGCGCATGAGTACCCATGGGACACTAGTTGCTAGTCCCCTAATTAGGCTTGTTTTCCTGTAGTTAAACAAATCAGTGGTGTCTGAGTGTAATTTGGAAAAAGTGACCAGAATGCAAACTTCTCTATAAGTCATTAATAGGCTCAAGCTGAGTCTTAATGATAGCATAGACCAAGAATGGTTGTTATCAGCACTAAACTATACTACAGGGAAGGGAGTGAGCTACTATGCTTGAGTGAAGTATTATGGGGTGTCCTCTACAACATATAATTGTAGGTGTATGTGTGTGGTACAAATTAATTCAAATAAAGGAGAAGTGGCAGTGTGCCTACTGTACATATTCGGTTGTAATCAGCTAACAGCCTACAGATAATTATAGATTTGAAGTGATCCACTGTAGTGATGTTGTGTTGCATCACTTTTCTCTTTCGTAGGTTACACAGTTAGCACCTGTGTATGTGGTTATCTGTATGTATGCTATTATCTTTATGTTTGCATGTTATAAGACGTAGGTGTGAGTTAGGTTGTTACAGGTGTAAATGAAGTCAGAGTGTGTGTGTGCGTGCGTGCGTGTGTGTGTGTGTGTGTGTTTTTGGGGTTGGCTTCCAACCTTCCAACCTCCTTTCATTAGAGCACACTGGCTGTGATGTCAGTCAGACTAACACACGCTGCTGTAAGCAACACAGAACAGACCTTGGCTCTGGCTGAGATTCCTACGAGTGATAACGAGCAAGCAGGAAAACAAAGCCCACATGTCAAAGCCCAAGCAGGAGACTGTGTAAAAGACATACTTTGATCCAGATGAGCGTGTATTGGAACAAGCTTTGCAAAGAATGTGCTCTTGGTTCACTTATGGCTCTTTTGTGTATTTTTGCAATAACATAGGCCTAACTAGGCTAGTACAGTACTACGTAAGGAGATTGCTACATTGGTACACTATGTACCTTCTTGGACTAGTTAGGGACAGTGGCATTCAGCTAGTGTGGTTTAATGTAGAAGTATTCTGCTCATACAGTGAAATACTGTATCACAGGTAAGTCAATACCATTGACAGATACAACACACACACACATGCACACACACTGCTCTTACTACCAGTTTCATCAATCAGAGACCGACAGCACAAACCAACGCTTCCTTTCATCCCTCAGGTGGGAATAAATCAGAGCAGAGGGAAGGTAGGTTTCAGGACAAGGGGGGATTCCAGGGATATATAGGGGGTTGAGGGAGAGACTCACCGCATGAGGTAGCTCATAGGAAAAGGAAAGGGAAAGGGGGGGTACCTAGTCAGTTGTACAACTGAATACATTCAACTGAAATGAAGAAGAGTAATCTGTAATTTTGTGAACTTATTTTACCATATAGAAAATAGTAGAAATAGTAGTTGTAAAAAATAGAAAACTGTCACTTCACATATTGGCATGGCACTATGCAAATTGTATCAATGGAACCTTGCTCGACACCTACAGTTGCTGCCTTTGAACTTGCCTGTGCAAAAATGTTAATGAACGTTCTTTAATGTGTTGATTGTAATTCATTCATTTGGCCCTACAGAGGAAACCAAATAAAGGAACCACCTTTGGCCTACATACCTGTGTGTTTTCAAGTGTAATCAAGGTAGTGTTCTTTAGATTTGGCTGAGGGCTATAGCTGGCAGCAAACTAATGCTTAAGATTTACAATCAGTGTGCATCTACTAAATCAACCAGACTGCTCTGTTCTGGCCGTCCACTTGATAAGTAGGCTCATTTATATCTCCCACTGTGCCTGAAAGGTTAGATTAAGGGATACTTTCATCCCCAAATCTGTTTGTCAAATGTTTTCATACCACATACGTCATACCATCTAGTGTGCAGAACAGACAGTAACACTTGAAGGGTACCTATGTAAGGACTTCACAACCCATAACAAATCAAACGCTCCCCAATTGAAGCTTCCTAGACAATTGTGTCATCTATCATTGTCTATGGGATGTACAAGACACCCTTAATGAAATCCATACAGAAGGAGTCAGGTGCAGAAACGTGCCATTGGTGAAAGTGTTCAAAGTGTCTTTGGCCCTTCCCATTAACCCCTATCCCCCCCCCCCCCATAGCTGTATGCTATCATTCAACGTTGCAGCTGTGTTTTGTTCCCTGAGGAATGCTGCATTATTTTTAGATCTCTTCTTCAGCCTCACCCCAAAACTACGCACGCAAACAAACATGCACGCATGCACAGACACACACACCTTTCGCTGTGTTGCTCAGCGAGATGGGACAGAACTTACTGATCTTTTTGGCTTCTTTGGCTCAGTTGTTTTCTTGCCTGTCTACTGTCATAACACGGTTAAGGTGAGGTTGCCTGACTAATGTATCCGCTATGCGTCAAACATTGGTGCAAACATATATTGGTTGTTGCTGATCCGAGTTACTACCATCAGACAATTTGCACTATATAAAGTGGGACAGCGAGGTTGTTCATCTGAATTGCTTTTACTGATTGGAATGATAGAAAATTATGTGTCTGACTACTCTGAATGTGATTTTTTTAATTGAATGAAAGCTTCCAAATAGCTTTCAAAACCTTGCGCATTGAAAAGCGGTGGGGGCAATGTAGCAGCGGCAGCAGCCTATAAGAATAGTTGGAGGCGGGACATTTTGGGGGGCGTGGCTTTTTGGGGGGCATGGCTTTTTGCCCACCCGTGAGAGTAATTGTCATTCCACTTAATCTGTTTTTTTGCATTTGTTATTTAAACTTGTCCAGATAGGTAATTCTGAAGTACAAAGTCACCTTGGAACAAGATGTAGAAATGGGTTCTATTTACATGAAATATTGTTAATTATTTATTAGGTTTAACCAAATAAAAATATAAGTAGGTTGCAGCTTGAAATATAGGTTAGTTACAGTTGGCATTGACTCAACCAATGTTATTTTTCAATTGAGGAAACCTAACTTATTTACTTGTCACCAGTTGTAAACACTATTTTCAAAAGTAGGCTTTTTATTGTAATGTATTACTGCACTGTTGGAGCTAGAAACATTCCACTGCACCTGCGAATGACATCTGCAAAATATGTGTACACGAACAATACAATTTTATATGATTTCAGTTTCATTTATTTTTTTAAGTTGATCCAAAGAGTAATTTTTTACAGTGTAAGAAGTGACAATAAGCAACATGTTGATACAGCACTGCAGTAAGCAAAGAAGAGGGAGAAAATGGAAGGCTTACTAACCCTTCCTTCCACCGACACCATGTGTGTAGGGCTTAGTGTTTCGTGCTTCCATAGAATGCTGGTGTTGTGTAATACCACCAAACACCTTGATCTCATGGAGGGCACATCTTTCAAAAGACAGGGAATCAAAACGGGTTTCACAATATCTGGACTAGGAGAAAAGTTGGGTGGATTACAGGATCCTTTTGAAGCATTGACGTGAATGGATTTGCTACCCTGGCCTGGAACATAGAATCAAGGAGCTGCCAACAATGGCTAAAGTTCGAAGACAGTGGGTAGAAAGGGGCAGAAATACAAGCTATGTTGAGTGATCAACACATGAATGACTAACCAAAGGTGTAAACACTGGTTGAATCATCTTTTTTCCCACATCATTTCAACAAAAAAATGTAATGTGATATTGTTGAATCCAACATGGAAAACTGATTGGATTTGCAAAAAGTAATCATCGTATGGGAATTTAGTTTTTTTCTCACCCAACTTTTAACCTAAATCCAATGAGATGGTGCCATTTTTTGTTGATTTCATGTTGAATTCACGTTAGTTGACAACTCAACCAAATTTAAATAAAAAACTAGATGTTGAACTGACGTCTGTGTCCAGTGGGTAGTTGATTGTGCCCATAATTGTGCCCATAATGCATATTGGTGAAGTAAAGTTATGTGAAGATGTTTTAAGGCAGAAAGACCATGATTTATTTCAAGCAACTAGAGGTCAATGATTCAAACCACCTTTTAAAGGACAGTTCATCTACATTATTATTTATTAGTTTTTTCCCCTTACTAGCTATGACTTTGCTGATAGCTACTTTTATTGAGGAAAAATGTACTTACTATGACTGTGATATGGGGTTGTAGATATCTTAAACTGAATGCACTAACTGTAAGTCGCTCTGGAGAAGAGCATCTGCAAAAATGACAAAAATGTAAAATGTAAAATAAATGCGCCTCATCTTTATGGAAACCCAAAGAAGTCCATGGACCCGAAAGAGAGTCAATAGGGGTTTGTTTACTTTGCTACCGCTTAGTATTAGCTCTGGGGGGGATTTTAGAAAGAATATCTGGAGCACTCAAAACAAATCAGATCTGGGTAAACTACCCATTTAAAAAGCCCTGCTCTCTCCATCTCAAGCCATAAAACCACTCTCTGATCCCTGCCCAATCAATTCCCACCAAATTGACCTTCTGCTGGCAGGGGGTTCCCCAAATTCTGTAATTACCTGATAAGGTATGTGGCGAAGTGAAAGTTACCATACCCACCATCCCGTGCTGCATTCCAGCAGGCTCTTGGCTGTGGGGGAAACAGAGTGTCCTCTGTGCTGTGTCTCTGGGGCAGCCTCGTCTCCCTCATCTCTCTCTTACCTGCCAGCACTGACCCGCCTAGGCCCCAAACAGACCCTGCTCTGTCCATTTTTATTGTGGAAAGATGCCCACTCGTATATATGCCTGACCTGTGAATGAGTTTACATGTATGCATGTGGAGTTTACTCTGTGCCTTAATTTACCTCTGTGCCTATACACACACTTAGTCTTTCAACTATGTTCAGTCATAATTTCTGTATTAATTTCCTAGTGTTATTACCTAACCTTTAAAATACACATATCCTCGTTTTATTCAACAGATGTATTAAACTTTTTTTTCTCTCTCATAAGGATAGCAAAACTTACCATGTTGGATAAAGTCCATTTAGCACAGATTGCTCTTATTCTAGAGCAGCTGACCTAATGTACCTTACGATTGGGTTGTTTTTAGACAGTCAATCAAAATGTGTAGCCACCGCAGAAAATCTGTTGCAAGAGAGAAAACAAGAGGATGATTGCCATGTGGGCTTATCTTTGTTCCCTGCATTTTATTTATATTTAACTATGCAAATCAGTTAAGAACAAATTATTATTTACAATGACAGCCTACCCCGGCCAAGCCCTAACCCAGACGACACTGGGCCAATTGTGTGCCACCCTATGGGACTCCCAACCACAGCCGGTTGTGATACAGCCTGGAATCAAACCAGGGTCTGTAGTGACACCTCTAGCACCGAGATGCAGTGCCTTAGACCGCTGCACCAGTCAGGAGCCATACATCTCTTGTGTGTTTCAATGTCAGATTAAGATCGGACACATCGTTATGCTTTTTTTGTTGCTGCATCTGTTGAATACAGATTTGTGTCTGTGTTGGTTAAATTCATTTGAATTCTATCGCCCTTGGACAGCATCCATTTTGATTTAAACAAAACTTTCCCTATATGTTTGCCCATGAAAGAAGTGGTGAGAAAAATACTTTTTGGACCTGAATGCCAAAACGTTGAAATATAATTTATAGAATGGAGCTATCCCTTCAGACCACTGCAATTTAGGTGGTAGACTATTTCATTTTTTATTGAATTGACATTTTAACTTCTAATTACTAACACAAAGATGACCGCCGATCCACCTACCGTCGAATGTCAGCTTAAATGGTCATGTTTATTCTATTATCTACTGTATTTTTCTATGATTTCAGTAGGTTTCCTGTGGAGAATTGACAGTTGCGTTTAAAACAATGGATATTCCCATTCAAGTCAACATTCTCTGATGTGTGGACTTCCAACCATCTTTGTGGTACCATTTGAAAGTTGAAATTTCAATTGTATTCCCATTTTAGTACATTTATCAGCCAAAACATGACACACACCCTGTATTCAAGAGCATGTTGTCTTAACCGATTGTGGGCACAACACAAAAACCTTAGATGAGCTACATCATATGCGAATATGAAAAGAATTGCGTTTACGCGTTTTTACATAATTGACGTTAAAGGTTAAAACATTTAACATTTATTTTCCAGAAATTTTAAAATAGTTTGACAACCCTGTTTGTAACCTTTGAAATTATATCAATCTCAACCGTTTATCTTTTCCAGTGATGAAGATATGGATGTCTCATGGTATGGTGGGGTATGGAAAATGGGCCAATTTTGAGCCCACTTTATCTCTTGAATATTTTGTCGTTCAGGTCCAAAACGTCACTCTGAGCACTTCTACAATGGGCAAATATGTATGGAAGGTTGTCAAAAAGTGATGGAGTTCAAATGGATTGGCCCTTTTGTGTTTTTAAAAAAATTTAACCTGGCAAGTCAGTTAAGAACAAATTCTTATTTACAATGACGGCCTAGGAACAGTGGGTTAATGCCTTGTTCAAGATCAGAACAACATATTTTTACCATGTCAGCTTGGGGATTCATTCTAGCAACCTTTCGGTTACTGGCCCAATGCTCTAACCACTAGGTTACCTGCCGTGTCCAGTGGGTGCAGTACATGTATTTGGTTGGCCTCTGTACCTGTCCCATGACAGTAGAGAATCAGACAGTGTGCAAACATTATTGTTTACAACCCATTAGCACATGGACATAGGATAGCAAGAGGGATAGGAAGCAAGTGGTTTGATTAAGGTTATTGGTTCCATGTGGGTTGAGAGTAGGGTGGTTGTGTCTTGGTCAAGGTTGGTTATGGTTGGGGTTTAGGTTTAGGTGGTTAACCTGAATGTGTGAGCACCCTGTGGTTGTGTGGTAACTCTAGAAACTCCTCTATGAAGAGAGGATGAGACAGAGAATGTAGTCACAGGCTGGTGAGAATGGACACATCACATAGTCTATAAATGCAGATAAAACAAGTGCTGTTAGCTTTGTAATGAAGATCAGAGCGCCCACCCCTTTCCGAGTGTCTTACTCCTCTGCTACCTTCGTGGAGTCATTTGATTTAGGCTCCCTGCCCATCTTACATACAGTATGGACAACTAAAGTCTCTTAAGGTGTTCCTTCAAGAAAATTCTGTTTTGGAAACAACACCAGCCCGTTCTACAATGTGTCATTGGATTTCACTGTCATACCAAACTTGAAAAAAATACAGTAATACTAGCCATTTAATACGCACCCATCAAGCAATATGCCATGGTAAGCCCTCTCTGACTTTAGATTGCAGAGGAGAAAAAGCTATCGACTAATGTTGCATGCAAGAAAGCAATGTTTAGACTTATAGGGAACACTAAGTGCTAGGAAGGGAAGCGCAAAGGACTGTAAGAGTCGCAGAGTGGACTCTTACAGTGAGGGAAGATGTGTGTGAATAGCAGCCAATTTATAGGAAATAGACGCCCTCTCACTAAGGCTTAAGAGTTGCTTCCAAGAAATTATAAGCTAATTAATGGCTGTTACGAATTTGACAGATTTTAGGGCATCTATAACTGTTAACAATGTTAGTTTAGTCAACTCTGTGACTGTTTGAGTAAGTTAATGGTTTGGGGTCAAAAGATGTGTGAATGAGATGGACGGATATTTATTTTAGAAACAGGCTTTCAAGACATTACAGATTCAGCAATGCGGAAAGTCGCCCACAAAGACTCTGGCATGGACAGCTGTTGAGACACAGAGGATGTTAATACAGTCACTTAGAGTGGCTTTCATTTGGTTGGCAACGTTTTGAGGATGGAATGACAGTGAGAATGATGGATTAAAGGCAAGGGGTAACTGTATTTCCCAGAGTCACGGTTGCCGCCCCCTTTATGGGAATGTAAAAGGGAGGCCTAACTTAACACCTCTACTCTGAAGCTTGTGGCATGAGAGGCACATAATGCACCCCTCTTTACCCAATTTCCATCCAGCTCCATCTCTTTGTGGGCCTGATGAATGTAGCCTTTATTCTGCAGTTTTGTTGACATTTGTCTGCTGTGGGGATTTTCTTGTCTTCTTTCTTAATACTTGGCAAGGCAACATGGTGTTGGCTCTTGGCAACCCAGAACTCCTACAATGTCCCCTCTCTGCCGCTTTTGTAGCGGCTCAAAACGCATCAGGGAGATGGACAGGGACCAGAGCTCTCCTAGGGCTCTTCACATTCTCCTAATAGCCTCCAATGTGGCTTTTGTCGATCAAACTGGTCACTCTCTTGTCTTGGGGTCTCTTTGGGGTCTCCTTGGCTTCACTGGGATGCCATTGGGCTCCGGAGGTAATTAGTGCTACAGCGAAGCAAAGCTGGGCAGGGCTGCCCAGGTCGACCAATCATGTTCACATCATCGGGAGACTTTTTTGCCGGGGAAGTAATAAATCCCCCTATTTGACATGCTGCATTTGCTCTGAATACACACAGGAAGAAAAGCCCCGGATTGCTCTCTTCTCCATTTCGCGCCAAAGCTCGTAACATGCCGAGGCAGATCATTGCAGCCGACTTGCCCTCACTATTTCTTTAAAGGAAAGTTTTGCATACTTCCACATTCTGCAGCCGAGGAATTTGGAATTTCATAGGTATTTGCACGACAATGCTATGTGTCAGTGGACTGTGAGGCATTAAGTATATAGAATTTAGCCACCAAGTGTTTGTCCAGTAAAAATACAGCCCTTGTACGGCCACAGTCTATGTCTGTAGGAAATGAATGTTTTTCATGTGGTTTAATTTGTTTGTGTGTCACACAGTTAGCTTAATGAAGGACACAGTGAGTACCTACTGGGCACACACTAGTTAAATCAATGTTGTTTTCAGGTCATTTCAATGAAATTAAGTTGAACCAACGTAGAATAGACATCTGTGCCCAGTGGGTAAGGTGGTAAAAGTAGGGCCCTTGTCCACCAAGTTTCTGACTTCTTAGTTTCCTGATTTCAGTTTTGTGTCTATTTTAGTTTCATATTTGAGGCATTGAAGCATTACAGATGCATTGAACAGGCATACATTTTTTTAATATTTCCCATACAAATTGTTGGAGCAAGTGTCATTCTGTCATGGCTTCATTATAGAAGCCTTGACATCATTCTTTTTTAGGCTGGGGCGAGTAGAAACCCAACACTCTGCTCTAATTACTGCACAAGTGCCATGTTGTATTCACTGATCCCAGTTTATGGAGTGAGGCTGCCATGCTGCCACTCCCTATGTAACAGTGGATGGGATTCCTAATCAAATCAATGACTTGGACCTGGTGGGTCACATATGTCACATAGGTTGAAATCCGCTCATTGATCCCTGAAATACTTCACATGGGCTGCTTACATCTCCCGCTTTGCTCTTATTATAATTGTTTAAATATATACAGTACCAGTCAAAAGTTTGGACATACCTACTCATTCCAGGGTTTTCCTTTATTTTTTACATTGTAGAATAATAGTGAAGACATCAAAACTATTAAATAACACATATGGAATCATGTAGTAACCAAAAAAGTGTTAAACAAATCAAAATACATTTTATATTTGAGATTCTTCAAAGTAGCCATCCTTTGCCTTGATGACAGCTTTGCACAATCTTGGCATTCTCTCAACCATATTCATGTGTTAGTCACCTGGAATGCATTTCAATTAAAGGTGTGCCTTGCTAAAATGTCACGCTCATCGTAAGAATGAGGAGACCAAGGCGCAGCGTGCGTAGAGTTCCACATGTTTAATAAAGGAAACTCACCAAAACAATACAGTACAAACGAAACGAAACGTGAAGTCATGGAGTGCATTACCTGCACCTACACATAAACAAGATCCTACAACTCAAGGAGGGAAAAAGGGCTGCCTAAGTATGGTTCCCAATCAGAGAAAACGATGGACAGCTGCCTCTGATTGGAAACCACACTTAGCCAAAACAAAGAAATAGAAAAAACTAGATTGCCCTCCTCACATCACACCCTGACCTAACCAAACTAGAGGAAAATAAACGTCTCTAAGGTCAGGGTCTGACATAAAAGTTTGTTTGTGGAATTTAATTCCTACTTAATGCGTTGGAGCCAATCAGTTGTGTTGTGACAAGGTAGGGTTGGTACAGAAGATAGCCCTATTTGGTAAAAGACCAAGTCCATGTTATGGCAAGAATAGCTCAAATAAGCAAAGAGAAATGACAGTCCATCATTACTTTAAGACATGAAGGTCTGTCAATCCGGAAAATTTCAAGAGCTTTTAAAGTTTCTTCAAGTGCAGTTGCAAAAACCATCAAGCACTATGATGAAACTGGCTCTCCTGAGGACCGCCACAGGAAAGGAAGACCCAGAGTTACCTCTGCTGCAGAGGATATGTTCATTAGAGTTACCAGTCTCAGAAATCTGAAATTAACTCCACCTCAGATTGCAGCCCAAATAAATGCTTCACAGAGTTCAAGTAACTGACACATCTCAACATCAACTGTTCAGAGGAGACTGAATCAAACCTTCATGGTGAAATTGCTGCAAAGAAACCACTACTAAAGGATACCAATAAGAAGGAGACAGAGCTTGGGCCAAGAAACACGAGCAATGGACATTAGACCGGTGGAAATCTGTCCTTTGGTCTGATGAGCCAAATTTGAGATTTTTGGTTCAAACCGCCATCTCTTTGTAAGACGCAGAGCAGGTGAGCGGATGATCTCTGCATGTGTGTTTCCGACCGTAAAGCATGGAGAAGAAGGTGTGGCGGTGCTTTGCTGGTGACACTGTCAGTGATTTATTTAGAATTCAAGGCACACTTAACCAACATGGTTATCACAGAATTCTTCAGCGATGCACCATCCCATCTGGTTTTCACTTAGTGGGACTATCATTTGTTTTCAACAGGACAATGACCCAAAGCACACCTCCAGGCTGTGTAAGGGCTATTCGACCAAGAAGGAGAGTGATGGAGTGCTGCATCAGATGACCGCTGAGTGAAGGAAAAGCAGCCAACAAGTGCACCGCACTCCTTCAACATGGTCGGAAAAGCATTCCAGGTGAAGCTAGTTGAGAGAATGCCAAGAGTGTGCAAAGCTGTCATCAAGGCAAAGGGTGGCTACTTTGAAAAATCTGAAAGATATTTTGATTTGTTTAACACGTTTTTGGTTACTACATGATTCAATATGTGTTATTTCATAGTTTTGATGTCTTCACTATTAATCTACAATGTAGGAAATAGTAAAAATAAAGAAAAACCCTTGAATGAGTAGGTGTGTCCAAACTTTTGACTGGTACTGTATATTTTTTATTTTTGTCCAGAGGGCACCATTGTAAATGAGACTGGTCTCAATTGGGTTCCCCTGAATAAGTACAAGTTAATAATAATCATAGGTTTATTCTGGCACACAGACAGATTGTTTCTTATGAAGTTAATCTGGCCGTTTTGTATGACTGCTGGAAAGATCAGAGGGAGGCTTCTGCTATGTGTGTATCTGCTCTGGAGCTATGTTTCACTGACAGGGTCTTTGCATATCCTGAATGCCCATGAGACAAATCATTGTGCTGTTATGGACAGCCCAAGTGTTGCATAGTGGCAGGAAAGGACATCTGAGGGCCGGGAAGAATGCTGAGAGTATCCAAGCATTCACCTATTGGTTTCCCTCAGAATTGTATAGCCAGATCAATAGATGAGTAACGATAGACACCTGTGCCTGCCAGTTCCATCACCAGTATAATGATGTTGCGGAAAGCTCATTAGAGAGCATCAGTTGAGCAGGTTATCATGAAATGTGGCCTGGGTTAACCCTATGGAGGCTCTTTGATGTGGAGTGAAATGCAACTTCCATTGGATTCCATGAGTCATTAACTGACAGTACATCAAAATCCCACCACCATGGGGTTTAGTTCCAAAGCTTAATTCCCCCATCATTATATCTACAATATCTAACAGGTGGTCCTGCACTGTTGTAGGTTTTGGATAGAAGCCACCAGTCAAACAGTCTAACCTTTTGATATGAATAGAACTTTGATGATGCTTTGATCCCAAACATTGTGATTATTCTGTAGCCCTGAGTATCTCAAGACATATTTTGCATATAATGGACCATTGTCTCATGTCCAATGGCGTCACTCCTATGCGACGCTCGTCCTTCAACCGATCTGTCTTTTAGGACATGGAACTCATCTCTAAAAATAATTCCGCTCATCCGCCTAATACTAGTTTCTAATTCTGAAAATGTATCCACTCTCAGTAGTTATACAACGGGTGGGTCTAATCCTGAATGCTGATTGGGTAAAACCGGATTCCAGCCGGTGTCTATTCCACAAGTTACCACCGGCTAAATCTATGACGTTAAAATGCCTATTTACTGTTCCATCCATTTTCAACTAACATTTAGTTTTCAACAGCGGGGATTTGTATAAACCTTGCTGTCTGTGTCTCCGACATTTGCAACATTGTTTCAAAATTCAAATTCGATCTCCAGCTGTCCCATAGTAATGAACGTGTCGGAAACCGGGACGAGACAGACAGGCAGGCAGCGTTTCTCAGCCAGTCTAAATCATGAATCAGTTGGCGTAATTTTTATGGATATATACAAAGAAATGTCAGTTGAAAAAAGGTCAAACGAAACAAAGTGCAGCTAGTTTGCAGTCTTTCCAGCTTCAGTTTGAAGTGATTGTGTTAGCTGTGTTGTTGGCTATCTCCACTGAACAACAGTCCTGACAAGTGGGCACATTTTCTTTGCCAGGCGAAATCGTGCCTCATTAGTTCATTGTTATGGATGTATCCAAATAAATGTCTCTAGAAAACGGCTTAAATAAATGCAAATGCAGCTACTTTGCTGTTAATCTGGCTGTAAATTAGCCGTAGTTGGCTAGCTAGCAAGCAAGGAATAAGAACGTTGCCAGCCAGTATGGCAAAATAGTGGAATTTGCAGTTTGCCTTCAAAATAAAAGTATGTCATTGACAGTTATGCAAATAAATACAAATTGTAGAATTATGCCACCTTTCTTTTTTTTTTTTTTTACTTTCTTTAACCAGGTAGGCCAGTTGAGAACAAGTTCTCATTTACAACTGCGACCTGGCCCAGATAAAGCGACAAAAACAAATTGAGTTACACATGGGATAAGCAATCGTACAGTCAATAACACAATGGAAAAATCTGTATACAGTGTGTGCAAATGAAGTAAGGAGGTAAGGCAATAAATAGGCCAATAGTGGCGAAGTAATTACAATTTAGCAATTTATACTAGAGTGATATATGTGGAGATGAGGATGTGCAAGTAGAAATACTGGTGTGCAAAAGAGCAGAAAAACAAAAACAAATATGGGGATGAGGTAGGTAGTTGGTTGGTTGGTTGGATGGGCTATTTACAGATGGGCTGTGTACAGCTGCAGTGATCGGTAAGCTGCTCTGACAGCTGACGCTTAAAGTTAGTGTGGGAGATATAAGTCTCCAAATTCAGTGATTTTTGCAATTCGTTCCAGTCACTGGCAGCAGAGAACTGGAAGGAAAGGCGGCCAAAGGGGTGTTGGCTTTGGGGATGACCAGTGAAATATACCTGCTGGAGCGCATGCTACGGGTGGGTGCTGCTATGGTGACCAGTGAGCTGAGATAAGGCGGAGCTTTACCTAGCAAAGACTTATAGATGACCTGGAGCCAGTGGGTTTGGCGACGAATATGTAGTGAGGACCAGCCAATGAGAGCATACATTTCGCAGTGGTGGGTAATATATGGGGCTTTGGTGACAAAACAGATGGCATTGTGATAGACTGCATCCAATTTGCTGAGTAGAGTGTTGGAGGCTATTTTGTAAATTAAATCGCCGAAGTCAAGGATCGAGAGGATAGTCAGTTTTACGAGGGTATGTTTGGCAGTATGAGTGAAGGAGGCTTTTTTGCGAAATAGGATTTAACTTTGGATTGGAGATGCTTAATGTGAGTCTGGAAGGAGAGTTTACAGTCCAGCCAGACACCTAGGTATTTGAAGTTGTCCACATATTCTAAGTTAGAACCGTCCAGAGTAGTGATGCTGGATGGGTGGGCAGGTTGAAGAGCATGCATTTAGTTGTACTTGCATTTAAGAGCAGAGAGAGCAAGAGCGACATCATTGATACAGTTGAAGTCGGAAGTTTACATACACCTTAGCCAAATACATTTAAGCTCAGTTTTTCACAATTCCTGACATCCATGTTAAAATTCCCTGTCTTCGGTCAGTTAGGATCACCACTTTATTTAAAAAATGTGAAATGTCAGAATAATAGTAGAGAGAATGATTTATTTCAGCTTTTATTTCTTTCATCACATTCCCAGTGGGTCAGAAGTTTACATACACTCAATTAGTATTTGGTAGCATTGCCTTTAAATTGTTTAACTTGGGTCAAATGTTTCAGGTAACTTCCACAAGCTTCCCACAATAAGTTGGGTGAATTTTGGCCCATTCCTCCTGACAGAACTGGTGTAACTGAGTCAGGTTTGTAGGCCTCCTTGCTCGCATAAGCTTTTTCAGTACTGCCCACACATTTTCCATAGGATTGAGGTCAGGGCTTTGTGATGGCCACTCAAATACCTTGACTTTGTTGCCATTTTGTCACAACTTTGGAAGAATGCTTGGGGTCATTGTCCATTTGGATGACCCATTTGCGACCAAGCTTTAACTTCCTGACTGATGTCTTGAGATGTTGCTTTAATATATGCACATAATTTTCCTCCCTCATGAAGCCATCTATTTTGTGAAGTGCACCAGTCCCTCCTGCAGCAAAGCACCCCCACAACATGATGCTGCCACCCCTGTGCTTCACGGTTGGGATGGTGTTCTTTGGCTTGCAAGCCTCCCCCTTTTTCCTCCAAAAATAACAATGGTCATTATGGCCAACAGTTCTATTTTTGTTTCATCAGACCAGAGGACATTTCTCCAAAAATTACGATATTTGTCCCCATGTGCAGTTGCAAACCGTAGTCTGGCTTTTTTATGGTGGTTTTGGAGCAGTGGCTTCTTCCTTGCTGAGCGGCCTTTCAGGTTATGTCGATACAGGATATTTTACTGTAGATATAGATACTTTTGTACCTGTTTCCTCCAGCATCTTCACAAGGTCCTTTGCTGTTGTTCTGGGATTGATTTGCACTTTTCGCACCAAAGTACGTTCATCTCTAGGAGACAGAACGCGTCTTCTTCCTGAGCGGTTTGATGACTGCGAGGTCTCATGGTGTTTTTATACTTGGCTACTATTGTTTGTAGAGATGAGTGTGGTACCTTCAGGCATTTAGAAATTGCTCCCAGGGATGAACCAGACTTGTGGAGGCCTACACATTTTTTTCTGGGGTCTTGGCTGATTTCTTTTGATTTTCCCATGATGTCAAGCAAAGAGGCACTGAGTTTGAAGGTCGGCCTTGAAATACATCCACAGGTACACCTCCAATTGACTCAAATGATGTCAATTAGCCTATTAGAGGCTTCTAAAGCCATGACTTAATTTTCTGGAATTTTCCAAGCTGTTTAAAGGCACAGTCAACTTAGTGTATGTAAACTTCTGACCCACTGGAATTGTGATACAGTGAATTATAAGTGAAATAATCTGTTTGTAAACAATTGTTGGAAAGATGTCCTAACCGACTTGCCAAATCTATAGTTTGTTAAGAAGAAATTTGTGGAGTCGTTGAAAAATTAGTTTTAATGACTACAACCTAAGTGTATGTAACCTTCTGACTTCAAATGTATTTACAGAGAAAAGAGTCGGCCCGAGAATTGAACCCTGTGGCACCCCAATAGATACTGCCAGAGGTCCGGACAACAGGCCTTCTGATTTGACACACACTGAACTCTATCAGAGAAGTAGTTAGTGAACCAGGCAAGTTAGTCATTAGTGAAACCAAGGTTGTTGAGTCTGCCGGCCTTGGCCAGGTTGATGAAGACGGCTGCACAGTATTGCCTTTTATTGATTGCGGTTATGATATCGTTTAGGACCTTGAGCGTGGCTGAGGTGCACCCGTGACCAGCTCAGAAACCGGATTGCAAAGCGGAGATGGTACGGTGGGATTCGAAATGGTCGGTGATCTGTTTGTTCACTTGGCTTTTGAAGACTTTTAGAATGGCAGGGCGGGATGGATATAGGTCTTTAACAGTTTGGGTCTAGAGTGTCTCCCCCTTTGAAGAGGGTGATGACCTTGGCCGCTTTCCAATCTTTAGGAATCTCAGACGATACGAAAGAGAGGATGAACAGATTAGTAATAAGGGTTGCAACAATGGCGGCAGATAATTTTAGGAAGAGAGGGTCCAGATTGTCTAGCCCAGCTGATTTGTAGGGATCCAGATTTTGTAGCTCTTTCAGAACATCAGCTGTCTGGATTTTGGTGAAGGAGAAGCGGGGGGAGGGGGGGGGCTTGGACCAGTTGCTGCGGGGGGTGCAGAGCTGTTGGCCGGGTTTGGGGTAGCCAGGTGGAAAGCATGGCCAGCTGTAGAGAAATGCTTATTGAAATGCACATGCAGCTGTCTAAAGAAATGAACAACGAAACAGCACAGCAAGTAAGTGAAAGAAATAGGTTTTGATTATGCTTTACTAGTAATGCGGTCATACGTAAATGCCAACAAAATAACTTTTTGGTCATTGTGGTTTGTGTGTGTGAGTAACCTTTATTTAACTAGGCAAGTCAGTTTAGATCAAATTCTTATTTACAATGGCGGCCCGGACGACGCTGGGCCAATTGTGTGCCGCCCTATGAGACTCCCAATCACGGCCGGATGTGATACAGCCTGGATTCGAACCAGGGACTGTAGTGATGCCTCTTGCACTGAGATGCGGTCTCAGTCTCAGTGCCTTAGACCGCTGCATCCATGTGTGTGTGTTTATTTATTTATAATTTTTTTATTACTATTTAACTGTACTAGAATGTCTGAAAGGCTGCAAAAAAAATTATATTGGGTATCAGTATCGTTTTTTGGGGGCAAGGAAAATATTGGATATCGGTATCGGCCAAAATGTCATTTCGGTGCATCACTAATGAAAACGAATTTGTGGATTAGGTAGAACTTCACTACACTAGCTAGCATTCAGCATTCAGTGTGTGAACTAGTGTTGTTAGCATCCATGTCTTTTTGTTTCATATGGATTGATTTTGAGAATGGTACAGCCAGCAAGCAGACAAGATTTGTGCACATTTAGATTTTCATAAATACTCGTTCTGACACCACAAAACACCTTAGCAAGATTAACTGACTCTTTTCAGGATGAAAGGGGGTTCAGTGGACGATGTCCCCTTGGTAACATTTTCAATGTTAGGACAGCATATTGTAGCCAAACTTCTTTTTAGCTATCCAATGAGTGTTTGCCAGTTATCTGTCAGATCAGTTGAAATGTGACAATGTACTGAACAAAAACATAAACGCAACATGAAACAATTTCAACGATTTTACTTAGTTACAGTTCATATAAGGAAATCATGCAATTTAAATAAATTCATTAGGCCCTAATCTATAGATTTCACATGAGCAGGGGCACAGCCATGGGTGGGCCTGGGAGGGTATAGGCCCACGCACTTGAGCCAGGGTCACCCACTGGGGAACCAGGCCCAGCCAACTAGAATTCGTTTTTTTCCCCACAAAAGGGCTTTATTACAGACAGATATACTCCTCAGTTTCATCAGCTGTCCAGGTGGCTGGTCTCAGACGATCCCGCAGGTAAAGAAGCCGGATGTAGAGGTCCTGGGCTGGCGTGGTTACACTTGGTTGGCGGTTGTGTGGCCGGTTGTACGTACTGCCAAATTCTCTAAAACGATGTTGGAAGCGGTTTATGGTAGAGAAACAAACATTAAATTCTCTGCCAACAGCTCTGGTAGACATTCCTGCAGTCAGCATGCCAATTGCATGCTCCCTCAAAATTTGAGACATCTGTTGCATTGTGTTGTGTGACAAAACTGCACATTTTAAAGTGGCCTTATATTGTCCTCAGCACAAAGTGCACTTGTGTAATGATCATACTGTATAATCAGCTTCTTGATATGCCACACCTGTCAAGTGGATTGATTAGCTTGGCAAAGGAGAAATGCTCACTAATAGGGATGTAAACAAATTTGTGCACAAAATTTGAGAGAAATAGGCTTTTTTTGTGTATAAAATGGGAATCAGAAACTGACTTTGACCACAGCAATATTTCAAGGCTGTAGCTAGGTTTCCATCCAATTGGTGACAGATTTTCATGCAAATATTCTAAAATCAGCATAAAGAAAAATATACACATTTTCCCACCAGTTGTGTGTTTCTACCAAACTGACTTCTTGCGGTTAAAAACGTGATGACCTGGTGCCCACAAAATATACTTTTTTTACTCAAGTTTTCATGTACTGAAAAAAAATCTAAAGTTTCCATAGCATTTTCAACTACCGATATTTTTCACATAAAAACTGTTCCGTTGTAACGATGTGCGCTGAGAGTCGGGAAGCTAGTTCAGAGAGTGAGTGTTTTAATAAATAAACACAACATAATACAAAATAAGAAATACGGACAACGCACAGACATGACACAGAAACAATAACGCCTGGGGAAGGAACCAAAGATAGTGACATATAGAGGGGAGTGATGGGGAGTCATCACAGGGGAGTGATGACGCGCAAGTGCGCGTAATGATGGTGACAGGTGGGCGCCATCAGGAGCAGCCTGGTGACCTAGAGGCCGGAGAGGGAGCACACGTGATATGCATTAAATAGCAAATGTGCCTACTCTGGTCTTGGCACGTGCGCTCTAGCCAATAGCTCGCAGATACAGTGCAAGTAGGTTGTGCATGATCAGATTGTTATGGATAAGAAGGAGAATATTTGTATTTCTCAAACGGCAGTCAAGCGTCGATTATCTATGCAAAGTCACTTTACCCCTACCTACATGTACAAATTACCTCAACTAACCTGTACCACCACACACTGACTCAGTACTGGTACCCCCTCTATAGCCTCGTTATTGTTATTCTTATTGTGTTACTTTTTCTTATTATTTTTTTACTTTAGTCTATTTGGTAAATATTTTCTTAACTCTTCTTGAACTCCACTGTTGGTTAAGGGCTTGTAAGTAAGCATTTCACGGTAAGGTCTACACTTGTTGTATTTGGCGCATGTGACAAATAAAGTTTGATTTGATTTGATCACCGTGTCACCAGAATAAGACCCTCGATATTTATTGGAAAGGAGCATCAAGCTCACAACCGTCCACTTTCACCACCCTGTGAAGTTCATCATAACTTATTTAATCTGTAGCCTAATAAACTGTATGGTTTCCCGAGTCATAGACAGCACACCATATCATCGCGTGACTCTTAGTTTACTTCGATATGATGTTTATTATATAAATATATGTGCATAATGGCATTTCCACTACCATTTATTGCATACTTAATTTTACCGACACAAAAATATCCCATCATGTCAAACGAACAAATCATCTGTCGGCATTTAGAAAATTGTACTGAAACTTCCTGTTTCCGTCACAGCTGTCATGTTGTTTTTTTTATACAGTATGACTTTACTCACATAAAAACTGTGGATGGAAACGTAGTTTGTGTCATGTTTTTGTCCGAATGTGTTTTGACCTGAACTACAGTCTGAAAAGACTGGTTAAGGAAGACCAGACTAGATGCCTTTTTGACAGCACCCTTTTTCAATGCACTTGGTCACTGTGTGGCTCTATGCTCATTCTCCCATCCCTATAGGATCTGAGATGTCTATATATTGTTGACAGAACTGCAGACATCTTCTTCACAAGAACTCAAGCAAATTGAGATGACTCTGATTGAGGCCTCTTTTCCCCAGCACTTGCTCAGAGACTCGGCAAACATTTGTTTCCATTACAGTTTTATCTACTTGAGACGTGAGTGACGCTGTGTTTATTTGAAGTCTGGCGTTAGGTTATTATTTGAAGTTGGGCGATATACTGATGCTAGGACTGAAGAGGAGCAGACATGAAAGAAAGGGAGGAAGGCAAAATAAACACAGAATTTACATTCCATGGCCGATGTCAAGCTGGGACCTCACATCTAGACAAAACAATACAAGTATACTGTCTCTCCTGTTTTCTTCTTCCAGAAAGCTGCTGTCTGGTTCAGTTCCAAGGGAGTGTGTTTATCTTAGTCTTAAGATCACTGTCACAAAAGTATCATAAGGAGGTTGACAACAAAATGTTTCTGAATTGAGCCATATTACTTGATGCACTGAGTTGCCTCAGAAGTAAGAAATTAGAAATGAGAAAACCATGACATCCATGATTGTGTGTGAGAGAAATGGAGAGAAAGAACCAGACAGTGGCGAGAGATAATCTGTATAAAATGACAAAGATTGGAGGATGGAAACCTGGAAAACAGAGAACCTGTGGTCTTTGGCCAGCAGATGGTGACACTGTCAAGATGGTGAGAGATGATGTGGTTATTTTTGAGAGAAGGTAGTGACATGGGCAGTGTATTTGTGTGACCACTCCAAGGCTAAATTACCACTAACGACCTTTATGAAAATGTAGGCGTTTTTTATGCAGACCATGTGAATTGTAGACACCTTGCTTAATTTTCCCATGGGAGTCATCTACAGCTTTATATCCTTCCATTAATCAACAATGAAGTCATTTTTGCTGTCTCCCTTCCTAACAGAACAATATAGTGATAGATGTATGATACCTTCCTTATGGAAAAAACACATGATTTCACATGTGAGATATCCACCTTTCAGTGTGGATAATCACTATATATACAAAGGTATGTGGACACCCCTTTAAATTAGTGGATTCAGCTATTTCAGCCACACCCGTGCAATCTCCATAGACAGAAATTGGCAGTATAATGGCCTTATTGAAGAGCTCAGTGACTTTCAATGTGGCACAGTCATAGGATCCCACCTTTCCAACAAGTCAGAGCTGCCTCAGTCAACTGTAAGTGCTGTTGTTGTGAAGTGGAAATGTCTAGGAGCAACAACGCCTCAGTCGCGAAGTGGTAGGCCACACAAGTTTACAGAATGGAAATGCCGAGTGCCGAAGCACGTAAAAATCGCCTGTCCTCGTTTGCAACACTCGCTACCAAGTTCCAAACTGCTTCAGAAAGCAACGTCAGCACAAGAACTGTTTGTAGGGAGCTTGATGAAATGGGTTTCCATGGACGAGCAGCCGCACACAAGCCTAAGATTACCATGCGCAATACCAAGTGTCGGCTGGTGTGGTGCAAAGCTCACTGCCATTGGACTCTGGAGCAGTGGAAACGCATTCTCTGGAGTGATGAATCACTCTTCACCATCTGACGAATCTGGATTTGGCGGATGCAAGGAGAACGCTACCTGCCCGAATGCATAGTGCCAACTATAAAGATTGGTGAAGGAGGAATAATTGTCTGGGGCTGTTTTTCATGATTCGGGCTAGGCCCCTTAGTTCCAGTGAAGGGAAATCTTAACGCTACAGCGTACAATGACATTCTAGACAATTCTGTGCTTCCAACTTTGTGGCAACAGTTTGGGGAAGGCCCTTTCCTGTTTCAGCATGACAATGCCCCCGTGCACAAAGCAAGGTCTATACAGAAATGGTGTGGAAGAACTTGACTGGCCTGCACAGAGCCCTGACCTCAACCCCATCAAACACCTTTGGGATGAACTGGAACGCTGACTGCAAGCCAGGCCTAATCGCCCTAAGTTAGTGCCCGACCTCACCAATGCTTTTGTGGCTCAATGGAAGCAAGTCCTCGCAGCAATGTTCCAACATCGTGTCAAATGGCGCCAACAGAAATGGTCGCCTCGCTTCGCGTTCTTCGGGAACTATGCAGTATTTTTTATATTTTTAAAAATTATTTCTTACATTGTAACGACAGTAAATCTTAAGTCTTATTACATACAGTTGGGAAGAACTATTGAATATAAGAGCAACGTCAACTTACCAACATTACGACCAGGAATACGACTTTCCTGAAGCGGATCCTCTGTTTGGACCACCACCCAGGACAATGGATCTGATCCCAGTAGCCAACCCAAAACAACGGTGCCGCAGAAGGGGCAGACGGAGCGGCCTTTTTGTCAGGCTCCGTAGACGTGCACATTGCTCACCACTCCCGAGTATACTACTCTCCAATGTCCAGTCTCTTGACAACAAGGTAGACAAAATTTGAGCAAGGGTTGCCTTCCAGAGAGACATCAGAGATTGTAACATTCTCTGTTTCACGGAAAAATGGCTCTTTCGGGATATGTTGTCGGAATCGGATCAGCCACGGGCTTCTCCATGCTTCACACCGACAGAGATAAACACCTCTCTGGGAAGAGGAAGGGTGGGGGTGTATGCTTTATGATTGACGACTCATGTTAAAATCATAACAACATACAGGAACTCAAGTCCTTCTGCTCACCCGACTTAGAATTCCTTAAAATCAAATGCCGGCCATTTTCCCTACCAAGAGAATTATTGCACGTGCTAATACTCTCGACCACTGCTACTCTAACTTCCGCAATGCATATAAGCCCTCCCCAGCCCTCCTTTTGGCAAATCCGACCACAACGACATCTTGCTCCTTCAGTCTTATAGGCAGAAACTCAAACAGGATGTACCAGTGAAGTGAGCCCTTCAACGCTGGTCTGACCAATCGGAAGCCACGCTTCAAGATTGTTTTGATCACGCGGACTGGAATATGTTCCCGTCAAACTCAGAGAACAACATTGACCTATACGCTGACTCGGTGAGTGCGTTTATAAAGAAATGCATTGGAAATGTTGTACCCAGTGTGACTGTTAAAACCTACCCTAACCAGAAACCGTGGATGGATGGATGGTGGTATTTGCGCAAAACTGAATACGCGATCCACCGCATTTAACCATGGAAAGAGGTCTGGAAAATGGCTGAATATAAACAGTGTAGTTATTCCCTCCGCAAGGCAATCAAGCAAGTGAAATGTCGGTACAGGGACAAGGTGGCGTCGCAATTCAACGGCTCAGACACGAGACATATGTGACAAGGTCTACAAGAAACTACTGACTACAAAAATAAAAACAACCATGTCACGGACACCGACGTCACGCTTCCAGACAAACTAAACAACTTCTTTGCCCGCTTTGAGGATAATACAGTACCACGGTCGTGGCTCGCTAACAAAGACTGCATCCCCTCTCTCCTTCTCCGTGGCTGACTTGAGTAAAACATTTAAACTTGTTAACCCTCGCAAGGTTGCTGGCCCAGACGGCATCCCTTGCCGTGTCCTCAGAGCATGCACAGACCAGCTTACTGGTGTGTTTACGGACATATTCAATCACTCCCTATCCCAGTCTATTGTCCCAACATGTTTCAAGATGTCTGCCATTGTTCCTGTACCCAAGAAGGCAAAGTTAACTGAACTAAATGACTACCGCCCCGTAGCACTCACTTCTGTCATCATGAGTTACTTTGAGAGGCTAGTCAAGGATCATATCACTGCCACCTTACCGGCCACCCTAGTCTCACTTCAGTTTGCATATCGCCCCAACAGGTCCACAGATGACGCAATCGCCATCACACTGCACACTGCCCAATCCCATCTGGACAAAAGGAATACCTATGTAAGAATGCTGTTCATTGACTACAGCTCAGCATTCAACACCATAGCAAGACTCTGAAATACACCAATGTTATTGGTGTATGTGACCAATAACATTTTATTTGATTTTGACTACTAATGGGAAGCCTTCCCAGATGAGTGGAGGATGTTATAGCAGCAAAGGGGGGACCAACTCCATATTAATGCTAATTGATTTTGGAATGAGATGTTCAACCAGCTGGTGTCCACATACTTTTGGTCAACTAGTGTATTTAACATGAGATTTCACAGGCAATGCCCTGCAAATAAGAATTAGTCGTTAGGATATCTCGAGAATCAAAGTGTTTTCATATACATATTTGACACACTTTGACATACATTGTGTTTGTTTATTTATACAGTAATTATTATTCAACATGTCCTCACCTGGGATTTGAAGTCAAAACCTCTTGGTTGACGGCATTCCGATCTTCCTGCTACGCTACCATGTCTGAGTCTATAACTGATTTCACGTGTATTCCAACACTTTGGACTTCAAACTAAATCTCAGCTTTGTTCAAATACACTCAAGGAAAACTATTAAATGTATCAAATAAAATAAAATGTTCATTGTCATATGCTTCGTGAACAATAGGTGTAGACCAACAGTGAAATTCTTACTTATGGGCCCTTCCCAACAATGCAGAATACAAGTAATAATAATAATGGGAAAAAATGATAAACTCCTTTGTCTTGCCCACATTGAGGGAGAGGTTGTTGTCCTGGTACCACACTGCCAGCTGTCTGACCACCTCCCTATAGGCTGTCTTATCGTTGTTGGTAGTCAGGCCCACCACGTCATGTCGTTGGCAAACTTGATGATGGTGTTGAAGTCGTGCGCTTTCAAGCAGTCGTAGATGAACAGGGAGTACAGGAGGGGACCCCTGAGGAGCCCCCGTGTTGAGGGTCCGTGTGGTGGATGTGTTGTTGCCTACCCGCACCACCTGGGGCGGCCCATCAGGAAGTCCAGGATCGAGTTGCAGAGGGAGGTGTTCAGTCCCAGGGACCTTAGCTTAGTGATGAGCTATGGTTTTCAACACTGAGCTATAGTCAATGAACAATATTCTGACGTAGTTGTTCCTTTTTTCCAGGTGGGAAAGGGCAGTGTGGAGTGCAATAGAGGTTGCATGATTGGGGCGGCAGGTAGCCTAGGGGTTAGAGAGTTGGACTAGTAACTGAAAGGTTGCAAGATCGAATTCCTGAGCTGACAAGGTAAAAATCTGGAAATCTATGTTACGGCTTGGTAGTCGTGGAGGAGGAATGAGGCGCAGGAAGCAGCGAACACAGGGTAGTGGTGTTTTTAATATACACTCACACAAAAACAAATGTTCCCACACACAGGGGAGAAAGTACATACGGCGTCAAAACAACGTCGACACGAACATAAACCGTCTGTCAAATAAACAATCATTAATCCCGCACGAACAGGAGCGGGCCAGCTAAACTAAATAGCCCCTCTAATGGCTAATTGACCACAGGTGTCACAAAATAAAAAAAGGGAAAAGCAAAAGGGAATCGGTGGCAGCTAGTAGGCCGGTGACGACGACCGCCGAGCGCCACCCGAGCAGGAGGGGGCGCCACCGTCGGTGGGAATCGTGACAGTACCCCCCTCCTGACGCGCGACTCCCGCAGCGCGCCGACACCGGCCTCGAGGTCGACCCGGAGGGCGAGGCGCAGGGCGATCCGGACGGAGGTGGTGGAACTCCCTCAACATAGATGGGTCCAGGACGTCCGCCGCCGGCACCCAGCACCTCTCCTCCGGGCCGTACCCCTCCCAGTCAACGAGGTACTGTAGGCCCCTCGCCCGGCGTCTCGAGTCCAGTATGGCCCGTATGCTGTACGCCGGGGACCCCCCGATGTCCAGAGGGGGCGGAGGGACCTCAGGCACCTCATCTTCGTCAAGGGGACCAGCTACCACCGGCCTGAGGAGAGACACATGAAACGAGGGGTTAATACGGTAATAGGAAGGGAGTTGCAACCGATAACACACCTCGTTTATCCTCCTCAGGACTTTGAAGGGCCCCACACACTGCGGCCCCAGCTTCCGGCAGGGCACGCGGAGGGGCAGGTTCCGGGTCGAGAGCCAGACCCTGTCTCCCGGTGCGAACACGGGCGCCTCACTGCGGTGGCGGTCAGCACTCCTCTTCTGCCGCACACTGGCCTCCTTTAGTGAGTCCTGTACGGCTCTCCAGGTCTCCTTGGAGTGCTGGACCCAGTCCTCCACCGCAGGAGCCTCGGTCTGACTCCGGTGCCATGGTGCCAGGACCGGCTGGTAACCTAACACACACTGAAAGGGTGATATGTTAGTAGAGGAGTGGCGAAGTGAGTTCTGGGCTAACTCAGCCCAGGGAATATACCTCGCCCACTCCCCTGGCCGGTCCTGGCAATACGACCTCAGGAACCTGCCCACCTCCTGGTTCACCCTCTCCGCCTGCCCATTGCTCTCGGGGTGATAACCGGAGGTCAAACTGACCGAGACCCCCAGCCGCTCCATAAACGCTTTCCAGACCCTGGACGTGAACTGGGAACCTCGATCAGAGACAATGTCCTCCGGCACCCCGTAGTGCCGGAAGACGTGGGTAAATAGGGCCTCCGCAGTCTGCAGGGCCGTAGGGAGACCGGGCAATGGGAGGAGACGGCAGGACTTAGAGAACCGATCCACAACCACCAGAATCGCCGTGTTCCCCTGAGAGGGGGGAAGATCTGTCAGGAAGTCGATGGACAGGTGCGACCATGGTCGTTGTGGAACGGGGAGGGGCTGTAACTTCCCTCTTGGTAGATGCCTAGGAGCCTTACTCTGGGCACACACCGAACAGGAAGAGACATAGGCCCTCACGTCCTTAGCTAAGGTGGGCCACCAGTACTTCCCCCTTAGACTCCGCACTGTCCTCGCCTCACCAGGATAACCCGCAGTGGGTAGCGTGTGCGCCCACCGAATCAAACGATCACGAACACCGAGCGGCACATACATGCGCCCCAAGGGCACCTGCGCAGGCGCAGGTTCTAACACCAATGCCCGCTCGATGTCCACGTCCACCTCCCATACCACAGGGGCCACCAGCCTAGACGCTGGAATGATGGGAGTTGGATCGATGGGCCGGTCCTCCGTGTCATAGAGACGGGACAGCGCGTCGGCCCTAGTATTCAGGGAACCCGGTCTATAGGAGATGGTAAACCTAAACCGGGCGAAGAACATGGCCCACCTCGCCTGACGTGGATTCAGTCTCCTCGCTGCCCGGATGTACTCCAGGTTTCGGTGGTCGGTCCAGATGAGAAAGGGGTGTTTAGCCCCCTCAAGCCAGTGCCGCCACACCCTCAGAGCCTTAACCACTGCTAGCAACTCCCTGTCCCCCACATCGTAGTTACGCTCCGCCGAACTGAGCTTCTTCGAAAAGAAAGCGCAGGGGCGGAGTTTCAATGGCACACCCGAGCGCTGTGATAGCACGGCACCCACCCCAGCCTCGGACGCGTCCACCTCCACTACGAACGCTAAAGACGGGTCCGGGTGCGCCAACACGGGTGCGTCGGTGAACAGCGTCTTCAACTTCTTGAAGGCTCCGTCCGCCTCCGTCGACCATCGCAAACGCACCGGCCCCCCCTTCAGCAGTGAGGTAATGGGAGCCGCTACCTGGCCAAAACCCCGGATAAACCTCCGGTAGTAATTGGCAAAGCCTAAAAACCGCTGCACCTCCTTCACCGTGGTTGGAGTCGGCCAATTACGCACGGCCTTAACGCGGTCACACTCCATCACCACCCCCGTGGTGGAAATGCGATAACCCAGAAAGGAGACGGCTCGTTTGGAAAACTCACACTTCTCAGCCTTAACGTATAGGTCATGCTCCAGCAGTCTACCAAGCACCTTGCGCACCAGGGACACATGCGCGGAGCGGGTGGCGGAATATATCAGGATGTCATCGATATAGACTATCACGCCCTGCCCGTGCAGGTCCCTGAGAATCTCGTCAACAAAGGATTGAAAGACGGCTGGAGCATTTTTCAACCCATACGGCATGACGAGGTACTCATAATGGCCTGATGTGGTACTAAAGGCGGTTTTCCACTCGTCTCCCTTCTTGATACGCACAAGATTATACGCGCTCCTGAGATCCAGTTTTGTGAAGAACTGTGCTCCGTGAAATGATTCCACCGCCGTAGCGATGAGAGGTAGTGGGTAACTAAACCCCACCGTAATAGCGTTTAGACCTCGGTAATCAATGCACGGACGCAGACCTCCCTCCTTTTTCTTCACAAAAAAGAAACTCGAGGAAGCGGGTGAGATGGAGGGCCGAATGTACCCCTGTCCCAGGGATTCCGTGACATATGTCTCCATAGCCGCAGTCTCCTCCTGTGACAAGGGGTACACGTGACTCCTGGGAAGCGCAGCGTCAACCTGGAGATCTATCGCACAATCCCCCTGTCGATGAGGTGGTAATTTAGTCGCCCTCTTTTTACAAAAGGCGATCGCCAAATCGGCGTATTCAGGGGGAATGCGCACGGTGGACACCTGGTCTGGACTCTCCACCGACGTGGCACCTATGGAAACTCCTAGACACCTACCTGAACACTCCTCTGACCACCCCTGGAGAACCCCCTGTTTCCACGAAATACGGGGATTGTGACCAGCCAGCCAGGGGACCCCCAGCACCACCGGAAACGCAGGCGAATCAATAAGGAAAAAACTAATGCGTTCCTTATGATTCCCCTGCGTTACCATGTCCAGTGGCACCGTAGACTCCCTGACTAACCCTGACCCTAATGGCCGGCTATCTAGGGAGTGCACAGGGAAAGGGGAATCTATCGGCACCCGCGGAATGCCCAGCTTAATGGCAAGTCCACGGTCCATAAAATTCCCAGCTGCGCCTGAATCGACTAGCGCCCTATGCTGGGAAGAGGGAAAAAATTTAGTAAACAAAACAGGTAAAAACACGTGACCAACAGGGGGTTCTGGGTGAATCTGGTGCTGACTCACCTGAGGTGACCGAGAAGTGTTCTGCCTGCCATCTCGACTCCCAGACTGGCTCCTCCTGCACCGGTCGGCCGTGTGTCCTCTCCGACCACAGCTGGTGCAGGAGGAGCCACCTCCTCCGGTGCCCCTTTGCACGGCCCCCCCTACCTCCATAGGGGTAGGGGCGGGGGTGCACAGGGGTGGAACGGGCAGGACCCTCTCCGAACGCCCGCGGGCAGCCAGCAAATTGTCCAGTCGTATGGACATATCTATGAGCTCGTCCAGGGACAGAGCTGTGTCCCGACAGGCCAGCTCCCTGCGGACGTCCGCCCGGAGACTGCAGCGGTAGTGGTCTATGAGAGCCCTGTCGTTCCACCCCGCCCCAGCAGCCAAGGTCCTGAACTCCAGCGCGAAGTCCTGGGCACTCCTCGTCTCCTGCCTGAGGTGGAACAGCCGTTCACCCGCCGCTCTTCCTTCCGGAGGGTGGTCGAACACGTCCCGAAAGCGGCGGGTGAACTCTGGGTAGTGGTCCCTCGCCGAGTCTGGACCGTTCCAGACCGCATTAGCCCACTCCAGAGCTCGGCCCGTCAGGCAGGAAACGAGGGCACTCACGCTCTCCTCCCCCGTGGGAGCAGGTCTGACGGTGGCCAGGTACAGCTCAAGCTGGAGCAAAAATCCCTGGCACCCAGCCGCCGCCCCTTCGTACTCCCTCGGAAGCGCCAAACGAAGCGCGCCAGAGCCAGACGTCATGGGGGGCGAAGATGGCTGTATCGGGGGAAGTGGAGGTGGAGAGAGGATACCACTTCTCTCCCATCGGTCCATCCTCTCCATCATCTGGTCCATTGCCGATCCGATGCGATGGAGGACTGTCGTGTGGTGGAGTACGCGTTCCTCCATCGAGGGCAGAGGAGTGGCCGCTGCTCCTGCTGATTCCATGCCTTTTATCTCGGTGCGGGATTCTGTTTCGGCTTGGTAGTCGTGGAGGAGGAATGAGGCGCAGGAAGCAGCGAACACAGGGTAGTGGTGTTTTTAATATACACTCACACAAAAACAAATGTTCCCACACACAGGGGAGAAAGTACATACGTACATACATACAACGTCGACACGAACATAAACCGTCTGTCAAATAAACAATCATTAATCCCGCACGAACAGGAGCGGGCCAGCTAAACTAAATAGCCCCTCTAATGGCTAATTGACCACAGGTGTCACAAAATAAAAAAAGGGAAAAGCAAAAGGGAATCGGTGGCAGCTAGTAGGCCGGTGACGACGACCGCCGAGCGCCACCCGAGCAGGAGGGGGCGCCACCGTCGGTGGGAATCGTGACAATCTACCCCTGAACAAGGCGGTTAACCCACTGTTCCTATGCAGTCATTGAAAATAAGAATTTGTTCTTAACTGACTTGCCTAGTTAAATAAAGGTAAAATATATGATCTGTGGATCTGTTTGGGCAGTATGTGAATTGGAGTGGGTCCAGGGTTTCTGTGATGATGGTGTTAATGACCATCCTTTCAAAGCATTTAATGGCTACAAATGTGTGTGATATGGGGTGGCAGTAATTTAGACAGGTGTTCTTGGGCACAGGGACTGTGGTGGTCTGCTTGAAACATGTAGGTATTACAGACTGGGTCAGGGAGAGGTTGAACATGTCAGTGAAGAAACTTGCCTGCTGGTCAATGCATGCTCTGTGTACGCATCCTGGTAATCTGTCTGGCCTTGTGAATGTTAACCTGTTTAAAGGTCTTACTCACATTGGCGATGGAGAGCGTGATCACAGCCGTCTGGAACAGCTGTTGCTCTCACGCATGGTTCAGTGTTGCATACTTCGAAGCGAGCATATAAGGAATTTAGCTCGACTGGTAGGCTTGCGTCACTGGGCAGCTCTCGGGTGGGTTCCCCTTTGTAATTCGTGAGGGTTTGCAAGCCTGGCCACATCTGACGAGCGTCAGAGCCAGTCAGTGGTGTAGAGTACTTCAGTAAAAGTACTTCAAAATACTACGTAAGTATTGTTTTTGGGTATCTGTTCTTTACTTTTTATATTTTTGACAACTTTTACTTCACTGCATTCCTAAAGAAAATGATGTACATTTTACAACATACATTTTCCCTGACACCCAAAAGTACTCGTTACATTTCCAATGCTTAGCAGGACAGGAACATTTCCCAATTCACACACTCAATAGAACATCCCTGGTCATCCCTACAGTCTCTGATTTGGCAAACATGCTTTGTTTGTAAATTATGTCTGAGTGTTGGAGCATGCCCCTGGCTATCACGTTTGAGGTAAGACCCAGATGCAGACAACGTTGAATTAGCAACAGTTTATTAATCCAACAGGGGCAGGCAAAAGACAGGTCAAGGCAGACAGGAGTCAGTAATCCAGATAGGTGGGGCAAAGGTACAGGACGACAGGCAGGCTCAGGGTCAGGGTAGGCAGAGGTCAGTAATCCATATAGGTGGGGCAAAGGTACAGGACGGCAGGCAGGCTCAGGGTCAGGGTAGGCAGAGGTCAGTAATCCATATAGGTGGGGCAAAGGTACAGGACGGCAGGCAGGCTCACAGTCAGGGCAGGCAGAAAAGGTCAAAACCAGGAAAACTAGAAAACAGGAACAGTCAAGAGATAGGAACAGAGGGGAAAACGCTGGTAGGCTTGACGAAACAAAACTAACTGGCAACAGACAAACATAAAACAGGAGACAAAGGGCTGTGAGACATGGGTTAAACTCTGGACAGGTGGGATGTATACGAAGGGTACGGAGCAACAGAAGATGAACAGCATAGGGGCTAATCATTTTGGAGATGGGAAACGGGCCAATAAACCCGGGGGAGAGTTTGCGGGATTCCACCCGGAGGGGCAGATCCCGGCAGATCCCGGCTGGATCTGGATATGCAACGCAGGACACGTTAGATAAACTAGTAATATCATCAACCATGTGTAGTTAACTAGTGATTATGTTAAGATTAATGCTAGCTAGCAATTTACCTTGGCTTCTTGCTGCCCTCGCGTAACAGGTAGTCAGCCTGCCATGCAGGCTCCTCGTGGAGTGCAATGTAAGGCAGGTGGTTAGAGCGTTGGACTAGTAACCGGAAGGTTGCAAAAACGAATCCCCGAATCCCCACTGAACAAGGCAGTTAACCCCTGTTCCTAGGCCGTCATTGAAAATAAGAATGTGTTCTTAATCTGACGTGCCTAGTTAAATATAGGTGTAAAAAAAAAAAAAAAAAAAACATTCGGCTGCCTGAGATGAAACTGGGAGTATCTGTACTTTACTATTTCTATTTTTGACAACTTTTACTTTTACTCCACTACATTCCTAAAGCAAATAATGTACTTTTTACTCCTTACATTTTCCCTGACACCCGAAAGTACTCATTACATTTTGAATGCTTAGCAGGATAGGAAAGTGGTCTAATTCATGCACTTATCAAGAAAACATTCCTGGTCATCCCTACTGCCTCTGATCTGGCAGACTCACTAAACACAAATGCTTCGTTTGTAAATGATGTCTGACTGTTGAAGTTTGTCTCTGGCTATCCGTAAATTTAAAAAACAAGAAAATTGTGCCATCTGTGTTGCTTAATATAAGGAATTTGAAATGATTAATACTTTTACTTTTGATACTTAAGTATATTTAAAACACAAATACTATTAGACTTTTACTCAAGTAGTATTTTACCTTGTGACTTTCACTTTTAACTGAGTAATTTTCTTTTAAGGTATTTCTTTTAAAGTATGGCAATTGAGTATTATTTCCATCACTGGTTGTTTCATACTTTTGATGTCGTCACTATTATTCTACAATGTAGAAAATAGTAAAAATATAGAAAAACCCTTGAATGACTAGGTGTGTCCAAACTTTTGACTGGTACTGTATGTTATCACATTAACTTCTCATAAGATCACATGTGATCACGTGAATTCATGTGGGTTTTCCGTAAGGACTGTCTCCCCCTTCTCCAAAGCGAGGCATCTGTTTCCTCCACAGGAGTTAATTCAATTACACCATACAAAAACAGACTTTTTAGCACAAAGGGAAGTTCATGTGAAATGGAAAACCAATGTGACGGCCACAGTTTTGCAGCCAGTCAAGCGTGCCCCTTTACAACTGCCTATGGGGATATTTGCATAAGGCACCGCCATTGGACAGAATCACTATCGCTAAGGTTACTATTGCACTTGTGAAGAAACACTTGTCAGAAGTTGAGTGACAAGGTAAACCCCTTCAAACCAACCTACGCCTTCTTTCAATGTAACGAAAACGTGGTCTGAGTCCTGATAAACATTCCTTGTGTTTTAGTCTCCAATAGCCCTGTCTTTTCTCCTAGCATGAGCTCGTCAATGCCCCGTGTCAATCCCAACAGGAGGAGCTGAAATATCTACTCCTTACTCACACTGCACTTGCCGCTGCACTACGCCACAAAGCATAACACAGTATAATATAAATCGAAAAGCTTTGTAAGATGTAATAATATATTAACATGCATAGGATATCATACATTTTGTCCATTGTCCACTCATCATTAGCCTTTGCCTTCAGTGATCATCATCCATATGTATTGATGCATTAACATGGATGTCACGGATAGCACATGTGGAGTGTATTGAGTTAATGTATAACCACATGTGAGTCTGCCAAGTAACTCTCATTGGTTTCTTGGAAAGCATCCAGGAGATGACGCAATCCACGGTGCGCCCTCGCTAAGGGGGTGTGGTGTGAACTCGGTGAGGTGACAGTGTACCCCAGGGACTAGCAGCCCTAAGGGGGTGTGGTGCTGTGTTTACAGCAGTATCCAGTTCTCTCTCACACATGCACACACACACACACACACACACACACACACACACACACACACACACACACACACACACACACACACACACACACACACACACACACACACACACACACACACACACACACACACACAGACAAACACACACACACACTGTAGTTAGGCCCCCCTGTCCACTCTGTTGTTCTGTACAGGCGCTTCCTGCTGGGGACACAGTGTTTCCTGTGCAGAGCCTGTTGATGGAAACTGTTTTTTTTCTCCATCCATGATGGTGTTGGAGAACACACCCCATCCAATCCGCTTGCAGCTCTACTGCTTCCCCAGCTGACCTGGCCGCTGCTAGGGAACAGATTGTTCTGGGTGTCTTTGTTTATACCGGACACACACACACACACACACACACACACACACACACACACACACACACACACACACACACACACACACACACACACACATTTTGGGTCACTTTCACACACAAACTGAGTTGAACACCATATCAACACCTCCCCTGCTACTTTCTTTACATGATATAATCTCTCCTTATCTGAAAATCACCCATTTCTATGTAGTTGTTGTGATAGAATAGAGGCGTATAAAAACATGGGCGTCCGTGACGTTACAGTAAAGGCGATGATGATAAGAGGTGTCAACACATCTAGTGTGTGTGAAAGAGAATGCAGGATCGTGTCCCTCCTGGTGCCTTGTAGATTCGGGGGATAGAAATCCTACATATCTGCTTGAGGATATCACTAGGAGAGGCATTTGCCAAGCAATCCCTGGGAAAATGAAAACACGACTCCATTGTGGAAGTGCCATAAATCTATTTCAGCTTCAAAGGAGGTCTAGCCGACTTGAATGTTAGCACTGTGTCATGCCGCTAACTCATCTCACATTCAATGGTGGATATAGGAGAGTGTTGTTTAGAGGTCGACCAATTATGATTTTTCAAAGCCGATACTGATTATTGGAGGGCCAAAAAAGCCGATACCGATTAATCGGCCGATTTTAATTTTTTTTATTTGTAATAATGACAATTACAACAATACTGAATGAACAGTATTGTATACTGCTCAAAAAAATAAAGGGAACACTTAAACAACACATCCTAGATCTGAATGAAAGAAATAATCTTATTAAATACTTTTTTCTTTACATAGTTGAATGTGCTGACAACAAAATCACACAAAAAGAATCAATGGAAATCCAATTTATCAACCCATAGAGGTCTGGATTTGGAGTCACACTCAAAATTAAAGTGGAAAACCACACTACAGGCTGATCCAACTTTGATGTAATGTCCTTAAAACAAGTCAAAATGAGGCTCAATAGTGTGTGGCCTCCACGTGCCTGTATGACCTCCCTACAACGCCTGGGCATGCTCCTGATGAGGTGGCGGATGGTCTCCTGAGGGATCTCCTCCCAGACCTGGACTAAAGCATCCGCCAACTCCTGGACAGTCTGTGGTGCAACGTGGCGTTGGTGGATGGAGCAAGACATGATGTCCCAGATGTGCTCAATTGGATTCAGGTCTGGGGAACGGGCGGGCCAGTCCATAGCATCAATGCCTTCCTCTTGCAGGAACTGGTGACACACTCCAGCCACATGAGGTCTAGCATTGTCTTGCGTTAGGAGGAACCCAGGGCCAACCGCACCAGCATATGGTCTCACAAGGGGTCTGAGGATCTCATCTCGGTACCTAATGGCAGTCAGGCTACTTCTGGCGAGCACATGGAGGGCTGTGCAGCCCCCCAAAGAAATGCCACCCCACACCATGACTGACCCACCGCCAAAGCGGTCATGCTGGAGGATGTTGCAGGCAGCAGAACGTTCTCCACGGCGTCTCCAGACTCTGTCACGTCTGTCAAGTGCTCAGTGTGAACCTGCTTTCATCTGTGAAGAGCACAGGGCGCCAATGGCGAATTTGCCAATCTTGGTGTTCTCTGGCAAATTCCAAACGTCCTGCACGGTGTTGGGCTGTAAGCACAACCCCCACCTGTGGACGTCGGGCCCTCATACCACCCTCATGGAGTCTGTTTCTGACCGTTTGAGCAGACACATGCACATTTGTGGCCTGCTGGAGGTCATTTTGCAGGGCTCTGGCAGTGCTCCTCCTGCTCCTCCTTGCACAAAGGCGGAGGTAGCGGTCCTGCTGCTGGGTTGTTGCCCTCCTACGGCCTCCTCCACGTCTCCTGATGTACTGGCCTGTCTCCTGGTAGCGCCTCCATGCTCTGGACACTACACTGACAGACACAGCAAACCTTCTTGCCACAGCTCGCATTGATGTGCCATCCTGGATGAGCTGCACTACCTGAGCCACTTGTGTGGGTTGTAGACTCTGTCTCATGCTACCACTAGAGTGAAAGCACCGCCAGCATTCAAAAGTGACCAAAACATCAGCCAGGAAGCATAGGAACTGAGAAGTGGTCTGTGGTCCCCACCTGCAGAACCACTCCTTTATTGGGGGTGTCTTGCTAATTGTCTATAATTTCCACCTGTTGTCTATTCCATTTGCACAACAGCATGTGAAATTTATTGTCAATCAGTGTTGCTTCCTAAGTGGACAGTTTGATTTCAC
The DNA here is from genome assembly GCF_901001165.1 of Salmo trutta. Lineage (NCBI taxonomy): Eukaryota > Metazoa > Chordata > Actinopteri > Salmoniformes > Salmonidae > Salmo > Salmo trutta. The sequence goes on along the minus strand of NC_042976.1, from coordinate 35,586,960 downwards.
AGAAGTGTGATTGACTTGGAGTTACATTGTGTTGTTGAAGTGTTCCCTTTATTTTTTTGAGCAGTGTATAATACATCAATAAAATCAATTTAGCCTCAAATAAATAATGAAACATGTTCATTTTGGTTTAAATAATGCAAAAACAAAGTGTTGGAGAAGAAAGTAAAAGTGCAATATGTGCCATGTAAAAAAGCTAACATTTAAGTTCCTTGCTCAGAACACGAGAACATATGAAAGCTGGTGGTTCCTTTTAACATGAGTCTTCAATATTCCCAGGTAAGAAGTTTTAGGTTGTAGTTATTATAGGAATTATAGGACTATTTCTCTCTATACGATTTGTATTTCATATACCTTTGACTATTGGATGTTCTTATAGGCACTTTAGTATTGCCAGTGTAACAGTATAGCTTCCGTCCCTCTCCTCGCTCCTACCTGGGCTCGAACCAGGAACACATCGACAACAGCCATCCTCGAAGCAGCGTTACCCATGCAGAGCAAGGGGAACAACTACTCCAAGTCTCAGACCGAGTGACGCTTGAAACGCTATTAGCGCGCACCCCGCTAACTAGCTAGCCATTTCACATCGCTTACACCAGCCTAATCTCGGGAGTTGATAGGCTTGAAGTCATAAACAGCACAATGCTTGAAGCATTGCGAAGAGCTGCTGGCAAACGCATGAAAGTGCTGTTTGAATGAATGCTTACGAGCCTGCTGGTGCCTACCATCGCTCAGTAAGACTGCTCTATCAAATCATAGACTTAATTATAACGTAATAACACACAGAAATACGAGCCTTTGGTCATTAAAATTGTCAAATCCGGAAACTATCATTTTGAAAACAAAACGTTTATTCTTTCAGTGAAATACGGAACCGTTCCGTATTTTATCTAACGGATGGTGTCCCTAAGTCTAAATATTGCTGTTACATTGTACAACCTTCAATGTTATGTCATAATTAATTACGGCCTTTGTTAGCAATAAATGGACTTCACACAGTTCGCAATGAGCCAGGCGTCCCAAACTGCTGCATATACCCTGACTGCTTACACGGAACGCAAGAGAAGTGACAGAATTTCCCTAGTTGTAAGAAATTCATGTTAGCAGGCAATATTAACTAAATATGCAGGTTTAAAAATATATACTTGTGTATTGATTTTAAAGAAAGGCATTGATGTTTATGGTTAGGTACATTGGTGTAACGACAGTGCTTTTTTCGTTAAATCATCCCCCGTTTGTCGAAGTAGGCTGTGATTCAATGAGAAATTAACAGGCACCACATCGATTATATGCAACGCAGGACACGCTAGATAAACTAGTAATATCATCAACCATGTGTAGTTAACTAGTGATTATGTTAAGATTGATTGTTTTTTATAAGATAAGTTTAATGCTAGCTAGCAACTTACCTTGGCTTCTTGCTGCCCTCGCGTAACAGGTAGTCAGCCTGCCACGCAGGCTCCTCGTGGAGTGCAGTATAAGGCAGGTGGTTAGAGCGTTGGACAAGTAACCGGAAGGTTGCAAAAACAAATCCCCGATCGGACAAGGTAAAAATCTGTCGTTCTGCCCCTGAACAAGGCAGTTAACCCACTGTTCCTAGGCGTCATTGAAAATAAGAATGTGTTCTTAACTGACTTAACTGACTTAACTGGCAAATCGGTGTCCAAATATACCGATTACCGATTGTTTTGAAAACTTGAAATCGGCCCTAATTAATCGGCCATTCCGATTTATCGGTCGACCTCTAGTGTTGTTATTACTTACCTCCTATATCCCCACCCTTGAACTCCGACAGAAGACACTGTTGTCAATGTAACAAACTAAGGAACCAGTCAAAGTTCCAACAAATGTGTCAGGTTGAAACGTTTTCCATTTAGCGCCTGCTATAACACAAAGGGTGACCCTAGCCTGCCTGGCCCCTCATTGGCTCCTGGCTGTGCACCTGACCTCTTCACCACACCCCATCCCAGGTTCTGCTGACCATCACACTCTTCTCCCAAGCTATATGTTTCACTCTTTGAGTAGTACTCTAAAATAAATGTCTTTGACTTTATTGTGTAAATTCTTTACAGTTTTAAATGTATCCATTTTTGTTTCAACATAGTGATGGAAAAACAATACATATTTCTTTCATATCTAGAACATAGTGTGTGAAAAGGTTTAAAAAGTCAGTTAAAATCAACTAATGGGTTTATGTTTTGGTCTCTCAACTACAGCTGTTACTCTATCACATTTAGAGACCCTTCTCTCAGATCCCCTATCCATAGCACTTCTGGGTCATTCCTCTCTCACACTCTCAGCTTTAGACCTTGCTTCTAAATCCTGCGAAGAGTACCATGCCTGTATTGCCACTAAATCACACACAAAAGGTTATGTGTCTATACCTAATGGATTGAAGGTAAATCTATTCTTTACCATAATGAACTGACCGTAAATAAGTTGTGTTCCTTTTATCAAACAGTGTGGTGAGATATGGAGAGCTAAGTCTTGGCAGGTTGGCTGGCTGGAAAGGTTTCCACGTTCTGTCAATAATCAACAAGGACGTGAAGCGTCCTGGGGAGCAGGCTACCGCCTCCCCGCCAGCCACAGGTTAAACAGTGACCTTGGCCCAAAACATAAAGGAAAGAACAACAGCTCCTGGTGGACTCACTCTGCAGGTCGCTCCATGGTGTGATCCCTGAGAGTGAGACAACATTTCCACTGCTCTGTGTGTGTTGTGTGTGTATGTGCAAGCATGCCAGTCTGAGTGTATGTGTGTGTGTGCACGCTTGTGCCTGTGTGTGTGGTTGTGAGCGTGCGAGTGTTTCGGTCTGTCTGTGTGTGAGTGAGAGTGAGTGTGTGTGTCTGTCTGTCTGTGTGTGTGTTAGAGTGTGTGTGTGTGTGTGTGTGTTTTCTCTTTCCCAGTCTAACAATGCAGCTCAGGAAATATGTCAGGATAAAGGCTAGACTGCCAGGCTCTGTCTCTCAGTTCAGTTTGTGTTACTAGAGGGACTATGGCACAGTCCCCGTGAGCTCCAGGCAAGCCTAATTAAATATTCTGGACATTACCTGGTTCTGGACCTAAGAGAGGAGTGGTTGTCCTATAAGTGTCCCATTGAAAGCTCTGCAATGTCCTTCTGGCTGGTGAGTGCTCTGTTAACCACTTTGGACCTGGAGGGGGGTCAGGGATTGACTCTCTCTTGAGAGGGCTGCATTCAGTCAGTAAACAACTAGAGAGAAACTGCAGCATGGTTTTACGTAACATTTAATCCAATGTTTTAGACAATGACTTTCCATTTGCAGATAAGCAACAGGGGATTTTAGTGATTGGATATTGAAATAACAGCTTTTTGAAAGGCCTGGTGCCTTGCAACACATATTATTTTTCTTTGAAGTAAACAAAATGAGGTCTCAGGATGTTAAAAGGAGGACATTTGTCGCTTTGTTCAAGATTGTGTCACTAGACAGCTTATCTCATTTAGTGTCACCATATTTTTCCATATTAGTTCAATAACGAGTTAAAAACCTCTATGCTTTGCAGACATACAGCACATGTAACAAAAGGCTTACCAGGTTGTCAACATGTTTGCAGGCTTATTTGCAATACTTTTATGTATCTCACTTGCCTATGACTTGCCCAGCTCCCTTTAACAGTTAAAAGCGTATATGTCAAAGAAAGTGGATGAGGAATTTCTCATTTGATTTGGAACTATGTTAGAGTCAAGTGCTCAAACAAAGGCTTGGCTGTGCAGTTTTAAAGCCATGGAGATAGAAGATAATGCATATGGTTCTGTCTCTTTCCTTGAATACGTTTGAGAGGTCTGTCTCCGCTGCCCATCTCAACCTTCTTCAAGCTCTGGAGTAAGGACCCTGTCATGGTTGAGTTGACATACAAAGACAGAGTTTCATGCACTCAGAGAAACAATTAATATGACTGGTTCCAAATTTTGATAGGATTTTCTTTTGGATTTTGATATGATTTTTTTTTTTTATTGGAATCCTGTATGATTTTTTTTTGTCTAGGGTAAACATTATTATTTGGTATTTATTTTTAAAGGAGACCAGAGTTTATTTGAAATATTTTTTTGACAGGACAAATAGGGAGAGTACAGATAGGAAGACAGCAATAGAGAGGGGTAAAAAAAAGTGGTTAAGGGCACAGACAGTCGACTGAGGGGGCTTAAGTGGTCCGGAGTCGGGTGCTTAGACCGCTAAACCAGACTCCATCACACTGATAGGATTTTTCTATTTGATTCTTGTATATAAAAGCCTATAGGATAGAATCCTATAGGAGTCCAATAGAAATGGTTCCAAAATCTGATAGGATTTTTCTATTGGATTCTTGTATTGGAATCTTAAAACCATATAGGATAGAATCCCATAAGAGTTCAATAGGTCACGGAAGCATGGCTCTCTCGGAATATGTCGTCTGAGTCGGTACAGCCACCAGGTTTCTTCATGCGTTGCGCCGACAAAAATAAACATCTCTCTGGGAAGAAAAAGGGCGGGGGTGTATGCTTCATGATTAATGACTCATGATATAGTCATAACAACATACAGGAACTCAAGTCCTTCTGTTCACCAGACCTAGAATTCCTTACAATCAAATGCCGACCTTATTATCTCGCAAGAGAATTCTCTTCAGTTATCTTCACAGCTGTGTATATACCCCCTCAAGCAGATACAACGACGGCCCTCAAGGAACTTCACTGGACTCTATGTAAACTGGAAACCATATATCCTGAGGCTGCATTTATTGCAAGATTGTTTTGATCACACGGACTGGGAAATGTTCTGGGCAGCCTCAGAGAATAATATCGATCTATACGCTGACTCTGTGAGTGAGTTTATAAGGAAGTGCATTGGAGATGTTATACCCACTGTGACTACCAAACCTACCCTAACCAAAAACCATGCATGGATGGCGGCATTCACGCAAAACTGAAAGCGCGAACCACCACATTTAACCATGGAAACTGGGAATATGGCCGAATAGAAACAGTGTAGCTGGCTGGTGTGTTTACGGACATATTCAATCACTCCCTATCCCAGTCAGCTGTTCCCACATGCTTCAAGATGGCCACCATTGTTCCTGTACCCAAGAAGGCAAAGATAACTGAACTAAATGACTATCATTCACGTCTGTCATCATGAAGTGCTTTGAGAGACTAGTCAAGGATCATATCACCTCCACCTTACCTGCCACCCTAGACCCACTTCAGTTTGCATACTGCCACAGACAGGTCCACAGACGATGCAATCGCCATCACACTGCACACTGCCCTATCCCATCTGGACAAGAGGCATACCTATGTAAGAATGCAGTTCATCGACTACAGCTCAGCATTCAACACCATAGTACCCTCCAGGCTCATCATTAAGCTGGAGTTCCTGGGTCTCAATCCCGCGATGTGCAATTGGGTCCTGGACTTTCTGACGGGCTGCCCCCAGGTGGTGAAGGTAGGAAATAACATATCCACTTCGCTGACCCTCAACACTGGGGCCCCACAATGGTGCGTACTCAGCCCCCTCCTGTACTCCCTGTTCACCCATGATTGCTTGGCCATGTACACCTCCAACTCAATCATCAAGTTTGCAGACGACACAACAGTAGTGAGCTTGATCACCAACAACGACGAGACAGCCTACAGGGAGGAGGTGAGGGCACTCGGAGTGTGGTGTCAGGAAAACAACCTCTCACTCAACGTCAACAAAACAAAGGAGATGATCGTGGACTTCAGGAAACAGCAGAGGGAGCACCCCCTATCCACATCGAAAGGACAGTTCCTTGGCGTACACATCACAGACAAACTGAAATGGTACACCGACACAGACAGACAGTTTCTTCAACCTCAGGAGGCTGAAGAAATTTGGCTTGTCACCTAAAATCCTGACAAACTTTTACAGATGCACAATTGAGAACGTCCTGTTGGGCTGTATCACCACCTGGTACGGTAACTGCACCGCGCAAGACCTTCCAGAGGGTGGGGCGGTCTGCACAACGCATCACCGGGGGCAAATTGCCTGCCCTCCAGGACAACTACAGCACCCGATGTCACAGGAAAACCAAAAAGATCATCAAGGACAACAACCACACGAACCACTGCCTGTTCACCCTTCTACCATCCAGAAGGCGAGGTCAGTACAGGTGCATCAAAGCTGGGACCGAGAGACTGATAAACAGCTTCCATCTCAAGGCCATCAGACTGCGAAACAACAATCACTAACTCAGAAAGGCTGCTGCCTACATAGAGACTCAAATCATTGGCCACTTTAATAAATGGATCACTAGTCACTTTAAACAATGCCACTTTAATAATGTTTACATATCTTACATTACCCATCTCATATGTATATACTGTATCTTATACCATCTATTGCATCTTGCCTATGCCGCTCAGCCCCCGTTCATCCATATATTTACATTAGATGTTGTGCATTCTAAGGGGAAGCCAACCAAAAAATCCAGTGTTATTGTAACATTATATGTATTATATGTCGTATTGTACTGTCTTTTAATTCAAAGACAAGAAGTTGCATGAATAAGAATCAAATCAAATAACTTAAGTGAGTGTTTTATTGAAAAAGTTGCATTGTACTGGTGGTCATAATGCAATTGAGCTTGCAGCCTTGAATCAATCCCATATTGTGGTGGTGAATAAAACCGAAATGAGTATAGAACTGTTGTTTCTGATCAACGAAATATTGTAATTAAACTATAATTGAATGGGTTCAATAAAGAAAAAAAGTTATAATAGGATTTTGATTGGTGTGACAAAATCCTACAAGACATCAAAAACCCATATGATCCAATAGGATTCAAAAGTAGTCCAATAGGATTCCAATAGGATTCTGATAGAGGTGACACAAAATCCTATAGGATTCTATTGGAAAACATTTTGGACTAGGGTGGAGCAGGATTGTGAATTCAGTATAGAGTATATTGTAGGTGCATGGTCCGATAGTTAGCCATCCATGCTCATGGGTCTGTTTTAGATGTATTCATCCCTTGCATTTCTTGCATTTCAGGTCACAGTGCTTGACTCACATAGAAGTCCATTTCCAGTTAGGGTTCATGGTATAGAGCCCCTCAAGTGGAGCATATCTCTATCAACAGTCTGGGTAGGATGTCTGGCTACTTAGCTCAGGGGTGCGTAACTGCAAAGTGTATAGTCACAATTGCCACCTCTTGTGACCACTGTCAGAGTCAGCTAACATTAGGGCTGACCAGCAAGACAAAACAATGGTCATGTGACCTCACAGATATGATTAAAAAATAAATATTTTTTGTATATGGTTTGCAAACACAATTTCATTGTTTGGTCAAAACTGAATGGTGATGGATATTTTCTTACATGGGGGAATTTCTGAACATGATCACAAAAACAATTTCTGTCACCCACATTTCTGACTGGGTGACTTATGTACAATGCAGTTGATATTTTATTGGAGATATGTGTTGAAGGTACTGTAGCCTACATGGTGTGTTGACCTCAAACCGTCTAACTCTCCGTCTCTCCCTCTCTCTGTATCTCCCTCCCTCTCTCTCTCTCTTCCCCTGGTTAATGCGTAAATGTCACTCTGCGAGGCGGCTGCACGGCTAATTACTTTATGGACCCAGAGAAAGTAATAACTGCTGGGTTCAGAAGGGGTCTTTCTCTGGCCCCCTTGGAAGTGACCCTGGAGCAGTCCTCCCTAAGTCCTTTACCTCTGTTTGTACATAAGAGGAAGCCCTCATTAGATTCCCCCCTCCATCAGTGTCACAATGGTATGTCCCATTTATGATTGAAATTTTGTAATTGGATTATATCTGGTTCACAAAGAGCTCCCTTGGTCGCTGTGCCTTTGGGGACTTATCCAATGCAGATAAGATCTGTTTTGTTTTGTGTGAAGCTTATATAGAACCATGCATGACACAGTGATGTTTAGTAGTCATAGGGTTTTTCATATGCTTTGATATGAGCAAGTTGTCAGTCAACTATCAGTGAAATGTAGCATGAGTGATATCACCACTCGCTGCAGTCATTGTGTCTTGGTGACAACATAGTAGGATTGACTGACATACAGTACCTAGCTTCTACATTGAAACAGTGGTGTAGGGGATCCCTCCCTTGATTCCCCCAGTCAGCCAGCACTATAGTCCAAACACAGACATGCTTGCCCTTCAGATCACCTCCCAGGCTTCTCTCAACAATAATGGCTGGGCTTCAATGGAGATTGGTGCGGAGGGGGCAGCCGTGATGCGTGGGGATACAGTAGAAGTTAATAAAAAATCTATTGCCTGGAACCCCTCAGACTTTTGACATTATTGTCAAATACATGATGGAGCACCTAGGGAATATACTTTTATAATTTCCTAAGAATTTTTCCTTCCTTAGAGGCCTTAATACGAACACCATTTCAGCCCCCAAAATTTGTATTTTTCTATGATGAAAACTGACAAAATGTCTCGACTCGTTGAAACCTCATACAGGAGATCTTGGACCTTGTTTTCATTTCCCCCTCCTTTTTTTCTCCTTTCTTGTCATTCCCTTTCTTTCCCATTTTCAACTCTACTGTACAAGTCCTTAATTTTGGGAACAAAGCACAGCCAATTAGGACTTAATTCAGTCCACCACACAGCCTAGGCTGGACCACTTCTGGGGCCGCGCCTTTGCAGTCCCATCCAATCCGCAGTCTCCCCTCTCTGTTGCTGGTCTCTCATGCCTACTTAACGAGTGTAAATTAAAGGGTGGGACAGCAGCCATTTTGGAATCTACATGTCCTTTATCGTTCCTCAACAGGAGACACTAAACATTTCACGTGTTAAGGCTGTGGTATCGCAGTATTGTGTTCAGTAGTTAGACATGAAACCTATCCCTGAATGAGGTGTAGCCTAGTCAGAGAATCAGGCGGTGATGTCACAGACTCCCAGGAGGCCCTTGTGGCTCTTTGTTCCACTCCCAAGGGGTTAGGGGAGTAAATTGTAGGGATAGTGGGATTTTGTTTGAGAGGGTACTTCATTGTACCCCAGCCACCTCTCTTAGCATTCTACCCTGCAGACCCACCCCCCAATCTGCCCACATTATATGTTCGCTGGCCCTATATCCCCCCTCATTCACCACTCACTCTCACCAACTGAACAAAAGCAGAGTGTTTTGTTTGGGATCCCGGTATTGGATGGGGGAAAGATTGGAATTAGTCTTGTCTTGTTGCTTGTACAGAGGCATCTATATGCATACTTAAGATAGAAAGAGGTCGTTTTTGGAGCCCTCACAAATAGCGAAATGAAAATTGTTATTTCATTCCGACCGTCTTTCTGTCACACGTACACATTTTGCAGAACTCTCAATCCTCAAAATGGGCTCCATCAATAAAGGGAGGGAAAGGGTTAATTGCATACATTAATCACAGGCACTTTATTGAGGACTGGGTCATCGGCGAGTAAATTCCAAACCTAAAGTAATTGGGACATTAAATAAAAATGTCACCCTGTTGACTGAAATTAATTTGGATTTAAACTGAGCTTTACCATTGCAGGGCTTGGTTTGAAATGCTTCCATTTAGACAGTTATATGTGAGTAGCATATGGGGCTCTTTAACTAGCCTGAGTATGCACAACACACCACATGATGTCATTGGAGCACAGACTTACCTCACCACTCTTGTATTGGCAGGTGAATCTCTGCGGGACGCTTTATCACCGGGCGGTCCTAAATGAGTCGCTGTGGTGGCGCTTAGCAGGCCTGGGAAAAACTCTTATGGGAAACTCTGGGATAGGTTCTGCAATTGGAGGAGGGAATTCCTTGTCTGGGCACGGCTGGTTTAAGTGGTAACTTGTCTCTAGTGGCTAAATTAAATAGTTGTGGTTTGCTCTGTGGTAGTGGCATCTCCTTTCACGGCACAAATCAAATCCAATTTTATTGGTCACACACATACTTAGCAGGTGTTATTGGGTGTAGCGAAATGCTTGTGTTCCTACTTCCAGCAGTCCAGTAATATCTAACAATTCACAACAATACACAGAACAATACACGGAATTAAGAAATATATAAATATTAGGACGAGCAATGTCGGAGTCCGGAGTATAAATATATATATATATGTGATGGGATTTATAGCCATTATGGACAGGATGTGGATATAATATTTGGTATATCTGTAGAATATGTAGGATACAATAGTATATATACAGCATTAGTTGAATAGGATGGCATTGACTAAAATACAGTATATACAGTAAGAAATGAGTAAAACAGTATGTCAGCATTATTAAAGTGACCTATGTACATAGGGCAGCAGCCTCTAAGGTGGAGGGATGAGTAACCGGGTGGAAGCTAGTGACAATGACTATCACAACCGGCCGTGATTGAAAGTCCCATAGAGCGGTACACTATTGGCCCAGCGTGGTCCGGGTTAGGGTTTGGCCGGGGTAGGCCGTCAATGTAAATAAGAATTTGTTCTTAACTGACTTCCCTAGTTAAATAAAGGTTAAATAAAAATATAAAGTTCAGGGCAGGGTACTGGTTGGAGGCCGGCTAGTGATGGCTATTTAACAATCTGATGGCCTTGAGATAGAAGCTGTTTTCCAGTCTCTAGGTCCCAGCTTTGATGCACCTGTACTGACCTCACCTTCTGGATGATAGCGGGGTGAACAGGCCGTGGCTCTGTTGTTTGATGTCCTTGATGATCTTTTTGGCCTGACTGTGACATCGGGTGCTGTTGGTGTCCTGGAGGGCAGGCAGTTTTAGATGATTGCGATGACAAGACAGTTAGCATTCAGATATGTTTCACCCACCAAACCAGCAGCTGTGACCACACCTCTCCCACCTTCTTCCAAAACACCATCATCCACTTCCCTTTACATTCTCACTGGAACAATGGTCCCCCAATTCCCCCAGCCTTTTGGCTGGTTTCCCAGAACAGGCTTGGCTTTACCTTAGCTAAAGTGAAACTGTGTGTCCAGAACCCATTGTTTCCCCCCTCTGGGGAGACAGGAAGTGTGCAACATTCAGCACAGTGTCCTGTTCCCTTCTCCGATGCCTCTCTCTGTCTCCTTGCCAGCATTGTGCGATCGCTCCTACTATATCCCCGGTCCTTATCGCATTACATTCCCTGCACAGCATACCTGATGTAGATTGCATTTTTGTTACATGTGTACACCTATAAAGTAGTCTTCAGTTGTACATATTGGGATATCTACACTGTAGCTTCATCCTAGTTTTCTATCATGTGAGGAGAATCTTTCCTTAAATGGTGGATAATATTCAGATTCAGAAAACTTGAATGTCCTCAGAGAGGCAATTCATTTTGCAGCAGTCATAAAACATATCACATTAAAAGCACCGCCATATATATATACACTGCTCAAAAAAATAAAGGGAACACTTAAACAACACATCCTAGATCTGAATGAAAGAAATAATCTTATTAAATACTTTTTTCTTTACATAGTTGAATGTGCTGACAACAAAATCACACAAAAATAATCAATGGAAATCCAATTTATCAACCCATGGAGGTCTGGATTTGGAGTCACACTCAAAATTAAAGTGGAAAACCACACTACAGGCTGATCCAACTTTGATGTAATGTCCTTAAAACAAGTCAAAATGAAGCTCAGTAGTGTGTGTGGCCTCCACGTGCCTGTATGACCTCCCTACAACGCCTGGGCATGCTCCTGATGAGGTGGCGGATGGTCTCCTGAGGGATCAACTCCCAGACCTGGACTAAAGCATCCGCCAACTCCTGGACAGTCTGTGGTGCAACGTGGCGTTGGTGGATGGAGCGAGACATGATGTCCCAGATGTGCTCATTTGGATTCAGGTCTGGAGAACGGGCGGGCCAGTCCATAGCATCAATGCCTTCCTCTTGCAGGAACTGCTGACACACTCCAGCCACATGAGGTCTAGCATTGTCTTGCATTAGGAGGAACCCAGGGCCAACCACACCAGCATATGGTCTCACAAGGGGTCTGAGGATCTCATCTCGGTACCTAATGGCAGTCAGGCTACCTCTGGCGAGCACATGGAGGGCTGTGCGGCCCGCCAAAGAAATGCCACCCCACAAATAATAATAATGAGACATTGGATCATATCTGCCGTAAGCTACATATTATATTATTCTACATATAGTCAATAAAAGGTTGCCAAATTCTGTAAAATGTCTTTAACTTATTCCTCAAGCAGTAAGTGATTTTCTCCAGTGGGATACAACTATTAACTTCCGATAGCCACATTGCAACGGGCAGGGAGGAATTCCATTTCCATTTCAAGGCAATACATTTCTTGGCAATCGCTAGCAATATTTCTGTTAGCTTTATAGTATGGCTTTGCCTAAGATTGGTGTTAGTAAAGTTACCCAGTAGACCGATCTCCGGGTCTAAAGGGAATGCAACCCCGTGAATTGAGGATATGGTATCGCATACCCCCTGCCAGAAACCGTGTCGTTTTGAACACTGCCAAGTGGAATGGCAGTGTTCTGAGCCACATCTAAAACATAGGGAGGCGATATCCGGGTTGAACTTGTGCAGTCTGGAGTTCAATGTGGATGTAACACTATCCCTGCATAGGTCACTCCATAGACCCTCATAAAGATTAATACCCAGATCTTTTTCCCATCTAAGTCGGGGTTTATCTAGCTCAGGCAGTGTTAGTCCTGACATAAGAGCATCGTAAACAAGGGAAATGGTCTTGAACAGTGGTTGGTCTGCGTGGCAGAGTTGTTCAATAGGTGACATCTTAGGTAGGTTCCATTGTCTCTTGAGAGTCACCCTAATACATTTTCGTAGTTGTAGGTAGCTAAAGAAGTCCCTGTTAGGCAAGTGGTATTTCTGTTTCAGCTGATCAAAAGACATAAGAACTCCCTCCTCATAACAATGCTCTAGAAGAGTGATCCCCTTATCAGACCATGGTCTAAAGTTACTATTCTGGAAAAACATAGGGATCAATCTATTGTTCCATAAAGGGGTTTTAGGGGAAAGGAATCCCCCTCGTCTGAACAGCTCATGCAGTTTGCACCATGCCAGGACAGAATGTATGATTAAAGGGTTGTCTGTGATGGTTTTTATAGATGTTCTGTCCCATTTGTAAAACAATTCTGCCCCAGTGTCATCATTTACCTCAAGCTTTTCAATGTTCAACCATGAGGGAGAGGGACCATTGTCAAACCTCTGAGCCAGAAACCTAGACTGTGCAGCCCAGTAGTACATTCTAAAATTGAAGTTTTAAGCCCCCTTGACCGTAATCAAGGGTCAGTTTATTCAGGCCAACCCTAGGGGTTTTGCCGTGCCAGATAAACCGTCTGGTCAGCTTGTCGAGAGAGGAAAAGAATACTGCGGGAACAGGGATAGGGAGAGATTGAAACAAATATAGAAATCTGGGCAGGACATTCATTTTAATTCCATTGATTCTACCCAGTAGAGTGAGAGGCAGGTCCATCCATTTACACAGGTCACCCTCCACCATATCAAAGGCCTTTTCAGCGTCGAGGGAGACTGCGACACTAGGTATTTTGTTTTTGTTAGCAAGGTGAATTATATCAAAGAACCTTCTGAGATTATTGGAAGACAATCTATTAATTATGAAGCCAGTCTGATCTGGGTTGACCAACAGGGGAAGACATGACTCCAGTCTCTTAGATAGCATCTTGGTGACCAGTTTACAATCTGTGTTAAGGAGAGAGATTGGTCTATAGGAGGCGCACTTTAGCAGGTTTTTCCCTTTCTTGTGGATTACAGTAATCACTGCTTGAGAGAAAGACTCTGGAAAGCAGTTGTCTTCCCCGGCTTTTTTAAGGACATCCATAAGGTAGGGACCAACAGCTCCCTAAATTCTTTATAGAACTCTGGAGGGAAGCCATCCTCCCCAGGAGATTTATTAGAAGGTAAGGATTTAATGGCCACCAACAATTCAGGAACTGAGAACTGTTCACTCAGGCGCTCTCTGTCTTCCTCTGACAGGCATGGGAGGTTGAGAGAGGAGAGAAAGGAGTCGATCTCTGATAGATCATCGCTTGATTGGGAAGTGTAGAGGTTTTCATAGTATTATTAATTTCAGTGGGGTCGAAAGATATCTCATTAGTAAGAGTTTCTATAGCATTAATTGTCCTCTTACTTTCCTCTGCTTTCAGTTGCCATGAAAATACTTTGTGAGCTTTCTCTCCAAGCTCGTAATAATGCTGTTTTGATTTAGTGATGGCCCTCTCAGCTTGATATGTGTTCAGAATATTATATTTCAGTTTCTTATTTACCAAAAGCCTGTATAGATCTTTAGTTGGGCCTCTTTGGTAGATTTTCTCTAGCTCTGAGATTTCAGATTCAAGGGCACTCAGTTCCGCACCGTGTTTTCTCTTCAGCCCTTTAGTATAGGAAATGATCTGTCCCCTCAGATAGGCTTTCAATGTGTCCCAAAGAATGAAACTGTCAGGAGCGGAGGGTTTGTTTGTCAAAGTAAAAATATTGATCTGCTCTTTGATGAATGCACAAAATTCAGGTTGCTTTAGGAGTGTAGAATTTAGTCTCCATCTATGTGCTCCATTTACCTTGGTAGGAATGGAGAATGATAATACCAGAGGAGAATGGTCACTAAGCAATCTGGGGAGATACTTAATATCTAACACTTTATGAAACAGTTGGGTCGATAGTAAAAAGTGATCTATGCGTGTGTGTCTCTTGTTTGGTTGTGAATAAAAAGAGTAGTCCCTATCCTGTGGGTGCAACTGTCTCCAGATGTCTAGTAAATTGAGATCTTTCATGAATGACATGGTGAGCTTGCCGGCTTTGGTAAGAAGTGAGGGTTTATCAGAGGACCTATCAAGAACTGTATCTAAACAAAAATTTAAATCTCCTCCAACCAGTAGCCATCCTGGTGGTGCTTGAGCGACCTGAAGGAAGACATTCTGTATAAACATATGGTCATCGAAGTTAGGAGCATAAATATTCAATAGGGTCCAAGACTCTGAAAACATATGCCCCTGCACCAAAACAAACCTGCCCGAGGGATCAGAGATGGTATTGTTGACGCAGAAGGGGATGTGTCTACTTATCAAAATTGCAGTTCCTCTTGCTTTGGAGTTAAAAGAGGACGCAAAAACCTGTCCTACCCATTCCCTCTTCAATTTCTTGTGTTCACTGGCTGTAAGATGTGTTTCTTGTAGAAACACAATGTCAGCCTTTAATTTCTTAAGGTATGTCTTTTCCTTTTAATCAGGCTGTTAAGACCCTTTACGTTGAATGTGACATATTTTAGTGGATTAAGCATAGGTTGGGTTTCAAATATGTAACCGAATGGAAATCTCTCATATGTAAATAGTCAGGAAATGTTTCAACTTTGGTTTGAACACAGAAGTGACCTTTGTGTCTCTTTAGGAAGGAAACAACAATAAACATAGAAAAAAAGAAAGAAAAAAAATCCTGCCCACCCCGATTGTCAGACTAAAACAACAATCCCAACAATCAAACATAAATAAACTTGTAGAGATACGTTGCTGCTCGCTTTCCATCTTGCTCTTACTAGCTAAACCTTGGCGTAAACTAAAACCTGCGTGCTCTCTAAGTTGAAAATAAATGTTGTGAATAGACATGGCTGAATATTTACTGCCCACGGAAAGGGCTGCTTGAGTCTCTTTTCGGGAGAGGAGAAACATAAATGGGGGGGAAAGCAGTGGGCCTAAGCCCACTTATTTGCTTCGCCCAGTGGATATTGACTAAACCAAAATATACTCTCCTGTAAATTTAATAGAACTCACCCCGGGAAAAAAATGGTTAGTTGAAAATGTACAAATCAGTTATAGCGACCGGATAGCGGGGTAAACGGATCCAAATTCCAAGAAGATATCAGCAGTTCAGTCCGAATAATAGAAAGCTAACAAACTGCATCTTATCCCCCAGAGAGACCGTCCTGGTTCAGACGCGGTTCAGTTCTTTGAGAAAAGTGAACACTTCTCCCGGTGTGTTGAAGAGATGGCTTCGGCCTTTGTACTGCACTTTCATCTGCGCAGGGTGGATGAGGTAGCCGGTGATGTTCTTCTCCTTCAGTGCTTTGGAGGCAGGTCTGAACTGCTTGCGACGTCTGGCGAGATCCGCGCTCATATTCGGGAAAAGGCTGACCCTCTTGCAAATCGATGGTGATGTCCCCTTTGGCTCTTGCGAGTTGCAGTATCTCCTCTCTGTCTTGGAAACGGAGGAACCTGATCAGGGTGACCCGTGGGGGCTCATCTGGCCGGGGTTTCGGCGCTGATGTTCTGTGGGCGCGTTCGATTTCCAGCGGCTTGGTGAAGTTGATTATGCCTAGGACATCTGGGATCCATTGAGTGAAGAAACGGACCGGGTCACGGCCCTCGCTGTCCTCTTTCAATCCCACCACACGGATATTACTTCGTCTGCTCTGGTTCTCCATCTGGTCTACCTTGTTTTTGAGGTAGGCATTATGCAATTGTATCAGAACCTGGTCATGACGAGCGATGGTATCTTCAACTGTGCTAATGCGCAACTCAGCCTCAGTCGTTCTCAAAAGGAGATCATTCATGGAGGATTTCAGGT
The DNA here is from genome assembly GCF_901001165.1 of Salmo trutta. Taxonomy (NCBI): domain Eukaryota; kingdom Metazoa; phylum Chordata; class Actinopteri; order Salmoniformes; family Salmonidae; genus Salmo; species Salmo trutta. The sequence goes on along the minus strand of NC_042976.1, from coordinate 35,570,465 downwards.
CGTCAATGGAAGAATGGAGTTCAGCCGATTTCTTGTCAATTTTCATAGAAAGACCTTTGTTACCATCCTGAATTTCCAGGAGGAGAGTAGCCAGCATGTCGGCAGGCTCGCAAGAGGCTGCCAATAGCAACAGTCTGGAACTGTCGTCTGACTTATGAGGGCTAATGCTAATCTTGCTAGCTGTAGCATTATTGTTATCTTGGGAATCAACAACGTTTTGGTCGTCCTTCTTGCCTCTCGGTCGGAGGTCCATGGCTTTTTGGGAAGGTAAGTACTTGACAATTTATCAGCCGATGTTAGAATATTGTTTCAACGTTGTTATTTAGGTAATAATAGAATAACTTTGAAGAGCTCGGTTTGTCAACGTCTGCTCAGCTCCGCGGCATCACGTGCTCCCCCTTCAAGCCCTTTCTAAGTTACTTTCCCAAAAGTAGAAGCTGTTTTGTTTTGCTCCAGTATCTAGTCAGTTACAGACCAGTTTATTACCATGTCTTTGGGACTCTTTATCCAATTGAGTGAGTGAACTTTGGCTCAATATCTGTCTGCAGCCATTGTATTGGTGCAGTCACCCATGATAATGCTGCATATCACTCCAACTGGCTGGCAAGGACTTCTAGGACATCTCATTACATCATTTGATAAAAATATTCTGAGTAGCTTAATTGTTTATCTATATTTGATCAATTCTTTCCCAACATACACTGTATGTGATGTATCTACATACAATCAGAGGCAACGCCAGTGACTAAGTCTTAGTATGCCCGCCATCCTCCTTTACTCCCAATTACTGAACTCCCCTCCTCCTCCCCTTTTCTTATCACAGTGAGTGTCTATCGTTCCGTTCGGCTGTTCACTCTCCCTCTCCCCCGCCCATTCCCCTCCTCTTCTCTCCTCCTTCTTCCATGAATGGAGAGAGCAGCATCCAGACAGAGAGAGAATGAGGGCGAGAGAGAGTGTTCCTAAGCAGGGATGCTGTATGGTTGCTAGGCTTGGAAAGCTGAAGTGGGATGGGACCTTGTCATGTGTGGTTCTGGCCTCCTCACTCGTAAAGGTGGCCTCCATTCCATTTTAGGGGAACATCTAGGTGGCTGAAGCCCAGGAAGGTGACACTTTTTTCGGGGAACGAATGTAAGACCTACTCTCACCTCCTCCACAGCTAGCTGAGAGCTGGATGGTTCCTGTGAGCGTTGTATCGCAGGATATCTGAAATTAGAGGGAGCGAGAGATAGCGAAGAAGTGTGGTAGAGGACAGAGGAAGGAAGAGGTGAGGACGATGGCTGGACTAGGCTGGTGTCTGGCCATGGTCTTCAGTTGGGGGAAGTTCTTCTTCTCCTGCCTCTTTCCCTTTAGGAGGATAAGGAAAGACAAGGTAAGCTTACATCACTTGGTTAGGCTGCATAATGAAAGGATGTACTGTCATTTTGCAACTCAGCTTATCTGTTTTGTGTACGAGTGACATTATCACTGTAACGTTGCTGTCATGAAATACAGTCATTGTGAACACAAGTCAGGGCTGTGAATGTTGTATTACACTCGCGTGGTAGCAGTTACAATGTTATCCAAGCTACAATGCTATTGGATTTGGTATCTTTGTGGGCAGGAATTTAGCAGGTGAAATTTCAGGTGGAAAAAGTGTATGAAATCCAATCGATCAAACAATCCAGGACTTTTTCATCTATGAATGGGCTGAAATAGGAATATGTAGTAGGCTTTATGGTGTTTACTATTTGAAAGTGTGTCACCTATTGTGCCACACAGTTCCCTTCTCTTTATCGTGCCTTCCCAGTTTTTCTGTCTGGCTGGCTGGCTGTCTGTCTGGCTGTCTGTCTGGCAGCTCTGGAAACAATGGTTGTGTGCATGCCAGTAGCAGCAGAGCTGCCCAGGAAATGTGCACCGATGGTAGAATGGATGATGAGGGAGGGACAGAGGAGATAAGGAAATCAGAATCACTCACATGGGCACGCGCACCCATGCAAACACACACACACACACACACACACACACACACACACACACAGGACCATGGGGCCAGGATATTGCCTGGAATCAGTTTCACCAGGGAACCTTGCCAGATAGTCTGTGCTTTGCTGAGCAGAGTCATTATCCCTGTGCATGTAGCCACCACTCAATGTCCACACACGCACACATACACACGCACTCAGTAACTCCCCCACATACACACACACTTAATTAAGGCAGAAAGCTTTTCTGTCCCTGGCAGGCTGTCGGGACATGGAGAGGGATTGTGAGGCGGACCAGGGTTCTTAGCGAGCACTTCTCTCTTGCCCGGACATCAATCTTCCTGCATTGGCATTTTGATAGCGCAGCATGCTGTTCCCCCTCTGTGGTTATCATTGTGGAAGACTAAGCACTTTTCCTCTCATTTAACTAATGTCCCCACAGCCCATAAATTCAGAGCGAGTCACACACTCCGCACAGCCAAAGAATAAAACTGATATCTATGTGTAATGAGTCTGTGTGTAGCTTGTGTAGAGGAGTCAAGCGCAGGACAGCAGATATGAGTAAATAAACTCAATTTACTCAAAATAGGCAAATACAATACAATAAAGCAAGCCCACATAACGGACCATATAACATACAAACAATCTCTCACAAAAAAACATGGGGGAACAGAGGGTTAAATAATGAACAAGTAATTGGGGAAGTGAAACCAGGTGTGTAAAACAAAGACAAAACAAATGGAAAATGAAAAGTTGATCGGCGATGGCTATAAGTCCGGTGACGTTGACCGCCAAACACCGCCCGAACAAGGAGAGGGACCGACTTTGGCGGAAGTTGTGACAGTACCCCCCCTTGACGCGCGGCTCCAGCAGCACGCCACCACCGCCCTCGGGACGACCCGGAGGACGAGGCGCAGGCCGATCCGGGTGGAGACAGTGGAACTCCCGCAGCAACGAAGGGTCCAGGACGTCCTCTACCAGCACCCAGCATCTCTCCTCCCGACTGTACCCCTCCCACTCCACGAGGTACTGAAGGCCCCTTGCCCGACACCTCGAGTCCAGGATGTCCAGAGGGGGTGGAGGAACCTCCCGCACCTCAGACTCCTGGAGTGGACCAGCCACCACCAGCCTGAGGAGAGACACATGGAACGAGGGATTAATACGGTAATCTAGGGAAAGCTGTAACCTGTAGCATACCTTGTTCAGTCTCCCCAGGACCTTGAATGGCCCCACAAACCACGGACCCAGCTTCCGGCAGGGCAGGCGGATGGGCAGGTTTCGGGTCGAGAGCCAGACCCGGTCCCCCGGTGCGAACACCGGGGCCTCACTGCGGTGGCGGTCGACGCTCGCCTTCTGTCGCCTCACGGCCCGTTGCAGATGCACATGAGCAGCGTCCCAGGTCTCCTCCGAGCGCTTAAACCATTCGTCCACCGCAGGAGCTTTGATCTGGCTCTGATGCCAAGGTGCCAGAACCGGCTGATACCCCAGTACGCACTGGAAAGGGATGAGGTTAGTGGAGGAGTGGCGGAGTGAGTTTTGGGCCATCTCTGTCCAGGGGATGAACGCCGCCCACTCCACCGGCCGGTCCTGGCAATATGACCGCAGAAACCTACCCACATCCTGGTTTACTCTCTCCACCTGCCCATTACTCTCGGGGGGAAAACCTGAGGTGAGGCTGACCGAGACCCCCAGACGTTCCATGAACGCCCTCCATACTCTGGACATGAACTGGGGACCCCAATCAGAGACTATGTCCTCAGGCACCCCGTAGTGCCGGAAGACGTGAGTGAACAGGGCCTCTGCAGTCTGTAGGGCCGTAGGGAGACCGGGCAAAGGGAGGAGAAGGCAGGACTTAGAAAACTGATCCACAATGACCAGGATCGTGATGTTGCCCTGTGAGGGAGGAAGATCCGTCAGGAAGTCCACCAACAGGTGCGACCACGGCCATTGTGGAACGGGGAGGGGTTGTAACTTCCCTCTGGGCAGGTGCCTGGGAGCCTTGCACTGGGCGCACACCGAGCAGGAGGAAACATAAACCCTCACGTCCTTGGCCAAGGTGGACCACCAGTACTTCCCACAAAGGCAACGCACCGTCCGACCGATGCCAGGATGACCAGAGGAGGGTGACGTGTGGGCCCAATAGATCAAACGGTCGCGGACAGCAGACGGAACGTACAGACGCCAAGCTGGACACTGGGGAGGAGTGGGCTCTGTTTGTAACGCCTGCTCGATGTCCGCGTCCAACTCCCGTGCCACCAGGCAAGAGGCCGGAAGTATGGGAGTATGATCCATGGACCACTCCTCTGTCATAAATCCGGGACAGTGCGTCTGCCTTAGTGTTCTGGGAACCTGGTCTGTAGGACAGAGTGAAAACAAAATGGGTAAAGAACATTCCCACCTTGCCTGGCGAGGGTTTAGTCTCCTCGCTGCCCGGATGTACTCCAGATTGCGGTGGTCAGTCCAGATGAGAAAAGGGTGTTTAGCCCCCTCAAGCCAATGTCTCCACGCCTTCAGAGCTTTGACAACAGCCAACAGCTCCCGGTCCCCCACATCATAGTTTCGCTGACCGAGCGCTGAGAGAGCACGGCTCCGATCCCAGCCTCGGACGCGTCCACCTTCACTATGAACGCCAAAGAGGGATCTGGGTGAGCCAGCACGGGAGCCGAGGTAAACAGAGCCTTCAGGTGCCCAAAAGCCCTGTCCGCCTCAGCCGACCACTGCAGCCGCACTGGTCCCCCCTTCAGCAGTGAGGTAATGGCAGCCGCTACCTGACCAAAACCCCAGATAAACCTCCGGTAGTAGTTGGCAAACCCTAGAAACCGCTGCACTTCCTTTACCGTGGTGGGAGTCGGCCAATTACGCACAGCTGAAATGCGGTCACTCTCCATCTCCACCCCTGAAGTGGAAATGCGGTACCCTAGGAAGGAGACAGACTGTTGGAAGAACAGACATTTCTCAGCCTTGACGAACAGGTCATGCTCCAACAGTCTACCAAGAACCCTGCGCACCAGGGACACACGCTCGGCGTGTGTAGCGGAGTATATCAGAATGTCGTCGATATACACCACTACACCCTGCCCGTGCAGGTCCCGGAAAATCTCGTCAACAAAGGCCTGGAAGACTGATGGAGCATTCATCAACCCGTACGGCATGACGAGGTACTCATAGTGCCCTGAGGTGGTACTAAATGCCGTCTTCCACTCGTCCCCCTCCCGAATACGCACCAGGTTGTAAGCGCTCCTGAGATCCAATTTTGTGAAGAAGCGCACCCCGTGCATTGACTCGATCGCACTGGTGATAAGAGGCAGTGGGTAGCTGTACCTCATAGTGATCTGATTGATACCCTGATAGTCAATACACGGGCGCAGACCTCCATCCTTCTTCTTCACAAAAAAGAAACTCGAGGAGGCAGGTGAAGTGGAGGGCCGAATGTATCCCTGCCCCAGGGATTCGGAGACATATGTTTTCGTAGCCGCCGTCTCCTCCTGTGACAGAGGAGGAGGAGGAGACAGCGCCGTCTCCTACACGTGACTCCTGGGAAGTGTTGCGTCTACCAGGAGATTTATCGCACAATCCCCCCGTCGATGGGGTGGTAATTGAGTCGCCTTCTTACAGAAGGCGAGAGCCAAATCGGCATATTCTGAGGGGATGCGCACAGTGGAGACCAGGTCTGGACTTTCCACCGTAGTCACAGTGATGGAAACCCCTGCACACCTCCCTGAGCACTCTCGTGACCAACTCTTGAGAGCCCTCTGTTGCCACGAATTAGTGGGGTCGTGACAGGCCAACAAGGGTAGGCCCAGCACCATGGGAAACGCAGGAGAATCAATAAGGAAGAGACTGATTCTCTCCTTGTGACCCTCCTGCGTAACCAGGTCTAGTGGAGCGGTGGCCTCCCTAATCAGCCCTGACCGTAATGGTCGACTATCGAGGGCGTGCACAGGGAAGGGCATATCCACAGGAACCAGGGGAATTCCTAAACTATGGGCAAAAGAATGGTCAATAAAATTTCCAGCTGCACCTGAATCTATGAGCGCCTTATGCTGGGCATGCGGGGAAAACTTAGGAAATTTGATAAACACATACATGTGAGCAACAGGGGGCTCTGGGTGAGCCTGGTGCCGACTCACCTGGGGTGACACGATAGTGCCCTGCCTGCTGCCTCGACTCCCTGAGGAACCCCCCCAGCACCGACCAGCAGTTTGCCCTCTGCGGCCCAGAGCTGACAAAGTACAAATCTGTTGTTCTGCCCCTGAACAAGGCAGTTAACCCACTAGGCTGTCATTGAAAATAAGAATTTGTTCTTAACTGACTTGCCTAGTTAAATAAAGGTAAAATACATTTTAAATATTCTGTAATGTATTGATTGTTGCTGCCTTCTAGGCCGGGTATCCCTTGAAAAAGAGACTCTGGGTCTCAATGGGCTTTTCCTGGTTAAATAAAGATTAAATAAAAAAACAACTAAAGTATGCATGAGTGTGAATGTTTTGTGTGTGTGTGTGTGTGTGTATATGAGGGTTGGAGTGTTATGTGTGAGTGTGTGGTTATGTGTGAGTCCAGTGAGTGTACTTCCAGCCTGCGCAAGAGAGTTAGTGCAAACAATTATAAGAAATAAGAATAAAATATCGGAGTTAATGCCAATTGTCCAGGTAGTCATTTGATGAACTATTCAGCAGTCTTATGGCTTTGGGGTAGAAGCTGTTTAGGACCCTTTTGGTCCCAGACCTGGCACTCCGGCACCGCTTGCAGTGCGGTAGCAGAAAGAACGGTCTGTGACTTGGGTGGCTGTAGTCTTTGACCATTTTTAGGGTTTTCCTCTGACACCGCCTGGTATAGAGGTCCTGGGTGGCTGGAAGCTTGGCCCCAGTGATGTACTGGGCCGTACGCACTACCCTCTGTAGCGCCTTGCGGTTGGATACCGAGCAGTTGTCATACGAAGCGGTGATGCAACCTGTCAGGATGCTGTCGATTGTGCAGCTGTAGAACTTTTTGAGGATCTGAGGTCCCATACCAAATATTTTCAGCCTCCTGAAGGGGAATAGGCATTTTCTTGCCCTCTTCACAACTGTCTTGGTGTGTTTGGACCATGATAGGTCCTTAGTGATGTGGACACCAAGGCACCTGAAGCTCTCAACCCTCTCCACTACAGCCTCCTCGATGTGAATGGGGGCGTGCTCGGCCCTCCTTTTCCTGTAGTCCACAAGCAGCTCCTTTGTCTTGCTCACGTTGAGGGAGAGGTTGTTGTCCTGACAACACACTGCCAGGTCTCTGACCTCTTCCCTATAGGCTGTCTCATCGTCGTCGGCACCGACTGCCACTGGTGTATGTGATCCCTGTAGGAACGTCAGACAATGGAAATGCACTCCCACGATGTGAAGCTACAGTATGTTGTTGGTGCAGCTGTAGCCTGGCAAAGAATGCACTGACTTCTACATGGAGCTCCTTTTAATATCATCCCTCGTCCTTACCTCCATATGGACTGGCTAGTATCTAGTCTTAGATGTAATGTCTGCCAAGTTCCTCCATGCCTCAACAATTCATTGATTACAATGAGTTGAGTCTGAGCTACAGATGAGATTGTAAGCCACCTTCACTGACTTCAAGGCATCAGTGAAACCATCAGTGAAACCATCAGTCAAACTGGAATTTTGTTTTAAATTTTTTTTACAAAATCATTACAAATTTAAATCTAAAATGTTTTGAGTCAATAAGTATTAAACCCCTTTCATTAAGGCAAGCCTTGATAAGTTCAGGAGAAAAATGTTCTTAACTTCTATGGGCTATGTGGGACGCTAGCGTCCCACCCGCGGTACACACTATCAACAGCCAGTGAAATATCAGGGCGGCAAATTCAAAACAACAAAATCTCATAATTCAAATTTCTCAAACATAGAACTATTTTACACCATTTTAAAGATACACTTCTCCTTAATCCAACCACATTGTCCGATTTCAAAAAGGCTTTACGGTGAAAGCATAAAGTTAGATTATGTTAGGACAGGTACAACACAAGAAAAACCACACAGCCATTTTCCAAGCAGGAGAGGGGTCACAAATACCAGAAATTCAGCTAAAATTAAGCACTGACCTTTGACGATCTTCATCAGATGACACTCCTAGGACTCAAAGTTAGTCAATACATGTATGTTTTGTTCGATAAAGTTCATATTTATATCCAAAAACAGCATTTTACATTGGCGTGTGATGTTCAGAAAATAGTTTGCCTCCAATACCGCCGGTGAATCAGCACAACAATTTACAAAAATAATCATCATAAACGTTGATAAATATTAAACTGTTATTCAAAGAATTATAGATAACCATCTCCTTTATGCAACCGCTGTGACAGATTTCAAAAAAGCTTCACGGGGAAAGCACACTTTGCAATAATCTGAGTACGGCGCTCAGAAACATACACCAGGCAATACAGATACCCGCCATTTTGGAGTCATCTAAAATCATAAATAGCATTATAAATATTCACTTACCTTTGATGATCTTCATCAGAAGGCACTTTCAGGAATCCCAGGTCAACAATAAATGTTGTTTTGTTCGATAAAGTCCATAATTTATGTCCAAATACCTCCTTGTTGTTTGCGAGTTCAGTAAGCTACTCCAAATGTAGGAAGTGCGCCGAAAATTTCACGCCGAAAAGTTTAAAAAAAAGTTATATTTACATTCGTTGAAACATGTCAAACGTTGTATAGCATCAATCTTTAGGGCCTTTTTAACATAAAACTTAAATAATATTCCAACCGGACGATTCCAATGTCTTGAAAAATGTTTTGGAACCCAGATACCTCCTCACGTGAAAGCGCACCACAAAACTCATGTCATTTTCTGAGTCACCAACTTCCCGGCCTTCTTGTTCGCTCTCTGTTCACTGCAAAAGCCTGAAACTAGGTTCTAAAGACTGTTGACATCTAGTGGAAGCCTTAGGAAGTGCAAAATGAACCCTAAGTCACTGTGTGTTAGATAGGCAATGACTTGAAAAGACTACGAGAACCAGATTTCCCACTTCCTGGTTGGATTTTTCTCAGGTTTTTGCCTGCCATATGTGTTCTGTTATACTCACAGACATCATTCAAACAGTTTTAGAAACTTCTGAGTGTTTTCTATCCAAATCTACTAATAATATGCATATTCTAGTTCCTAGGTCCAAGTAGTAGGCCGTTTAATTTGGGTACGTTTTTCATCCGGCCGTGAAAATACTGCCCCCTACCCAAGAGAGGTTAAAACAGTTACAGAATTTAATGGTTGTGATAGGTGAAAACTGAGAATGGATCAACAACATTGTAGGTATTCCACAATACTATTTAAAAAAGGAAGCCTTTACAGAATACAAATATTCCAAAACATGCATCCTGTTTGCAATAAGGCATTGCTAAAAATGTTGCAAAGCAATTCACTTTTTGTCTTGAATACAAAGTGTTATGTTTGGGGCAAATCCAATACAACACATTACTGAGTACCACCCTCTATATTTTCAAGCATAGTGGTGGCTACATCACGTTATTGGTATGCTTGGAATCTTTAAGGACTGGGGAGTTTTCAGGATAAAATAGAAACGTAATGAAGCTAAGCACAGGGAAAATCCTAGAGGAAAACCTGGTTTGTTCTGCTTTCCAACAGACACTGGGAGATTACTTCACCTTTCAGCAGGACAATAACCTAAAACACAAGGCCAAATCTATACTGGAGTTTCTTACCAAGAAGACAGTGAATGTTCCCGAGTTACAGTTTTCACTTAAATCTGCTTGAAAATCTATGGCAAGACATAAAAAGGGTTTGTCTAGCAATGATCAACAACCAATTTCATAGAGCTTGAAGAATTTTGGAAAGAATAATGGGCAAATATTGTACAATCCAGGTGTGCAAAGCTCTTAGAGTCTTACAGCTGTACTCGTTGCCAAAGGTGATGTATTGACTCAATGGTGTGAATACTTCTGTAAATGAGATACACTGTATTTCTGTCTGGTACTAAACCATAGCTACTTAGAAACCGCATGACACCTCCCCACCAAACTGAAGTGCTGATGAATGATATGACCTAATAACCACAGAATGTCTAATTGACAGAGATTTCCTGGGTTCCTGGGTTTTAAAAGCGGATCAGTTTGACATAAGCTGAGGGCTATGTCAGTTGAACTTGGCTCCAGCTGCCTTGGTATGCAAGTGATTAAAAAGAACTGGATCCCTGAGAGAAAGTGAAAAAGGGCTCTTTGAAACTACAGCGCTTTCTGAAAAGAAGGGCCAGTTTCTACCCCTGACTTGCAGAACAGGCTGAGGAGAGTTGTTGCATGTGGGGAGCAACGTATAGGGAACATATGGGCAACATATGGGCACCATTGGTATTGTCAAATTTAGTATGGGCAATGTGTGGGGAAGATTATTGCAGCTACAATGCGAGGGACAGAAAATGGTCTGTGCTTGACTATTACAATGACATTTGTGCTAAAGGATGTCTCGTTAATTAGGTTGAACTGAGGAAGACTGTCCTAAGGGACAACAGTGTGGTCTGTGTTTTTGTGGAGCAGTGTCTATTTATGATAGTCTGTTCTTGAGCGTAACACGTACAGAATAAGCATTAACATATAGGAGAGGGCAATTAGGACAGAGGGGTGAAAGGTTGGGCCTGCAACAAACGGGAAAGGGAATCCAATAATGTTTTGGGTAGTAGAGCGATAGGCCTTGGTGTGTCCTGCTACACAAAAGTGCTTTGATACCTGTGGAACAGTGCTATGTTGATGCAAACCATTAGCATTAGCATTAACCAACATCGTTTACAGTTTTTTCCAACTGCTTACACACATTTTCAAAACTGTCTCCTTTTTTTCCAAAACTCTACACACAATTCCCTAAACTGCACACACAAAATGCAAAATGCCTCACATCTCCTTCAAAATGTAACACTGCATTCAAAATGCCATAAACACATGTCAGAACGAAGCATTTGCATCAAATGGCAAACACTGCTTTCATAATAGTACATTTTTGGATATACCATGTAAACACTGTTGTTCTAAATGTAAAGCTCTTTGGTCTTTCATAGGCTTATATCTACATTTCAATACAATGTTTTACAGTGAAAGTAATCTGCTGAGAGGGGTAACAAGTACACTGTAAACACCAATGCAATGTAGAAACAGAAAATATTTATTAGGCCACACATTACTGTTGTATACAGTAGCATACAACAAAACCATAAACATATGTAAACCAAAAGTATATTCTTTAGAATACAGTAAAGAACACAATTGTGTGTGTGGGGTCCCGGGGGGGCAGTCCAGGAATTGGTGGGGGGGGTAGTCACCAGTGCTAAGCTACGCTTCATCTCTTCTCCGGGCTGGGTCTGGCCACAATATTTCGTCCACATCACAAGATACGTTTTCTCTTGCCAAACATCGAGGGAAGTATCTCCTAGCATGGCGTATCCAACCTTGGACAGAGGCAACCTCTATGTCCCCACATGCGTCCTCCTTTGCCTGGAGAAGCGGCATGCGGGCATAGGATTGGTGATCATACACTTTCCAGCGCCAGGCTGAGAAGAATTCCTCTATGGGATTTAGAAAAGGTGAATATGGTGGGTAGGTACAAAACTACAAATTGTGGATGGGTGGCAAACCAGTTTTGGACCAGAACAGCCCGGTGAAAACTAACATTGTCCCATAAAACCACAAATCTAGCAGGCTCCTGATCTGGATCAGGGACAAGCATTGTGTAAATTGTATCCAGAAAAGTGAGCATATGGCCGGTGTTGTACGGACCCAGTGTGGCATTGTGATGGAGGACCCCGTTTTGAGTGATGGCAGCACACATAGTTATATTACCCCCACGCTGTCCAGGGACATTGGTAATTGCCCTCTGTCCTATTGTGTGTGTGTGACCTGGTGAATAAGTGTAGCATTTTGATTGTTGTGTTTGGAAAAGGAAAGCAAGTCACTTCCTGTTAGATTTTTGTGTTTTAGGTAGAGAATTGTGTGTAGTGTTTTGAAAAAAGTGTTTTATGCAATTGACAACTGAGTCAAAGGCTGAGAAATAGCTTATGGTTTTGGATATTTGGTGTATAGTTTTGCACTTTGAGTGAGAGGTTTCAAAAATCGTGTGACATGAAAAGATTTTGTGTCTAAGCAGTTGGAAAAAACTGTAAAAAACAAAAATATTTCTTAGTGTTATAGTGGTGGTCTTTCACTCTGGTGAGGGAGGTCTGGTACAGAGGCATGTCACTTTCTCTCTCTCTCGATGCTCCCTACAGAATCCTGTTCTTCAAAGCTAGAGAGAGGGAAAAACGTGCACACCCATGTGAGCCCGAGCCCAGGGAGGGTGTGTCTGTATTGTTTTCCACAGATGGGGGTCGGGAGTTAGACCCGGTGGGATGGGGAGGAAATGAGGGAAGGGTGGGGGGGACTTCCACCCATCCACTGGACTCTAGGCTCTGAGCCAAGAGGAGGCCTGGTATAGCAGAGTATGCCCCACACCCCACTTTTGTTTTATGCACACACACACACACACACACACACACACACACACACACACACACACACACACACACACACACACACACACACACACACACACACACACACACACACACACGCAGACATACACACACATACTCGCAGAAACACACACACACACACACACACACACACACAATATCTGGATGAATATATTGGTTAGATGTGTGTGTGTGTGTGTGTGTGTGTGTGTGTGTGTGTGTGTGTGTGTGTGTGTGTGTGTGTGTGTGTGTGTGTGTGTGTGTGTGTGTGTGTGTGTGTGTGTGTGCGTGTGTGTGTGTGTGTGCGCGTGTGTGTGTGTGTGTGCATGTGTTTGTTATTAGACAGTAAAATATTCCTTGTCCTCCGTTGTATCATTCAATCTGAGAGACCTGTTTTATAGCGGGTACCACCATCTCTCAGTGCTGTGCCGTGAGCTGATTTCCAAGCACAGCCTGAGCTGAAGGTCAACGTCAAACTAATGCAAGGCCATTATGGATTTGATTAGCCTGGGAAATATTATTTTATAACCCCCTACACACACACACACACACACACTAATGGCGGTCGGTGCCGTATAAGATTAGGGAGAACGATTTATTTTTTTAATGAGCATGGCCTTATTTCTATTCCAGCGTATTGGATGACTGCCATTCATATTCCATTCACCCAGCTCAATGTAACAGCGATAGGTTTAGGCAACTACATGATATTCAAATTCGCCCTATACCCATCATAAGGTTGCTACAACCTAGCCTACAAAGGAAAGTTCATAATGTAGGTGCACAGGTCGAGAGACAGTGCAAAGTTTCTATTGGACAAATTCAGGTAGGTCCCTCCCAGTTTTGATTCCATTTGCTTCTGTTTAAGAAACATTTTGCAACAGAAGCGGAATGAATACACCCCTAATCACCCGCACACACAGTTCACTTTCATAGCTACCACATACAGCATCAGCATCATCACTTTTCTCGTTGTATAATTCCTTCACGCATCTACGTGCTCTCTTCCTCTCACCTTTTCCCTTCGCTTGGACTTCAGTGCACAACATTACAGCTGTCTGAATGCAATCACTGTTTCAAAATGTGATTATTACGCAACAGGACAGTTAACACGTGCTGCCTGCTAATTATCAACTTGTCAATTTCAAATTATTTTCTAAGAAGTTGTATTTTCTAACAACAGCTTGAATTAAGGTGTTCCACCTCCTCATTAATTCACATAATAGTAGCCCATTTTGAGGCTTTACTGAGCCGGACAAACTTCACTCTTCGAGGAGAGCCCACACACTTCACCAATGTTTGCGCAGCACAAGTCAGCAGACATTTGCACAGTCTTGTACGAATTGGAATATATTCTGGCTGGTGCTCGCATTGACCTCCTTGTTGTTTTCCTTACAAATATTAAGTTTGGACACATGTGTGTTCTTATCAAAGTAAGTTCCTTATTTTTTGTATATCGTGTTGTCGTTTCTACTGTAGGCATATACAATATGTATGTAGCATAATGTATTTACAGTTTTATTCACATGTTTTCAAGTACTGGTGACAAATAATGCATTCCGATTATTGCATACAGTAGATTGTAATGGACACCTATGATGTGTGTAAAATAGTTTTTAGGTTGTACTGATTATAATGAGCTAATGCTAAGCTATTTGCCAGCTAAAGTTGAAGTCGGAAGTTTACATACACTTAGGTTGGAGTCATTAAAACTCATTTTTCCACCACTCCACAAATTTCTTGTTAATAACAAACAAAAGTTTTGGTAAGTCAGTTAGGACATCTACTGTGTGCATGACACAAGTCATTTTTCCAACAATTATTTACAGACAGATTATTTCACTTATAATTCACTGTACCACAGTGGGTCAGAAGTTACACTAAGTTACACTAAGTTGACTGTGCCTTTAAACAGCTTGGAAAATTCCAGAAAATTAAGTCATGGCTTTAGAAGCTTTTGATAGGCTAATTGACATCATTTGAGTCAGTTGAAGGTGTACCTGTGGATGTATTTCAAGGCCGACCTTCAAACTCAGTGCCTCTTTGCTTGACATCATGGGAAAATCAAAAGAAATCAGCCAAGACCGCAGAAAAGAAATTGTAGACCTCCACAAGTCTGCTCCCAAGGATGAACCAATTTCCAAACACCTGAAGGTACCACATTCATCTGTACAAACAATAGTACACAAGTATAAACACCATGAGACCACGCAGCTGTCATACCGCTCAGGTATGCATGTTCTGTCTCCTAGAGATGAACGTACTTTGGTGCGAAAAGTGCAAATCAATCCCAGAACAACAGCAAAGGACCTTGTGAAGATGCTGGAGGAAACAGGTTCAAAAGTATTTATATCCACAGTAAAATGAGTCCTATATCGACATAACCTGAAAGGCCGCTCAGCAAGGAAGAAGCCTCTGCTACAAAACCACCATAAAAAAGGTGCTTTGCTGCAAGAGGGACTGGTGCACTTCACAAAATAGATGGCATCATGAGGAAGGAAAATTATGTGGATATATTGAAGCAACATCTCAAGACATCAGTAAGGAAGTTAAAGCTTGGTCGCAAATGGGTCTTCCAAATGGACAATGACCCCAAGCATACTTCCAAATTTGTGGCAAAATGGCTTAAGGACAACAAAGTTAAGGTATTGGAGTGACCATCACAAAGCCCTGACCTCAATCCTATAGAAAATTTGTGGGCAGAACTGAAAAAGCGTGTGCGAGCAAGGAGGCCTACAAAGCTGACTTAGTTACACCAGCTCTGTCAGGAGGAATGGGCCGAAATTCACCCAACTTATTGTGGGAACTTGTGAAAGGCTACCCGAAACGTTTGACCCAAGTTAAACAATTTAAAGGCAATGCTACAAAATACTAATTGAGTGTATGTAAACTTCTGACCCACTAGGAATGTGATGAAAGAAATAAAATCTGAAATAAATAATTATCTCTACTATTATTCTGACATTTCACATTCTTAAAATAAAGTGGTGATCCTAACTGACCTAGACAGGGATTTTGCTTGGATTAAATGTCAGGAATTGTGAAAAACTGAGTTTAAATGTATTTGGCTAAGGTGTATGTAAACCTCCGACTTCAACTGTATGTGTTGCGCCTTGTTTTTTGACATTATATAATGCATTCTGGGTGTCACGTCAACATCTGTCAGACCAAAGATGTTATAATGAGGTGAAGAAATGGTTCACTCATCTTTCGGGTAAACTTCCCGGAAGTGAATGAAGGGTTGTGAATGATCGTAGACGACACACCCCCTTCAACATGCATACTATAAACAGACCATCCTCTTGTTATCTTTGGTTGATGCGGAAAAAAACATTGCGGCATGCATAGACTACCCATCGTCATAGTACTTTAAATTTCTAGAAAGTATTTTACATCAATGGTGAGCTCAGCTGTGGTGTGATTAATTATAAATAGTAATTGCTATTAGCTAATTCATATTGTAGTTTCTGTCAGCCGAGAGTTATAAAAATATGAACGCTTGTGTTACGTCAATCTTTCTTCAGTTAGCGCTAGGACAAATGTAGCCTACATTTTCCGGTTTGGATGATTGTGTTATACTGTAGCTACTTCTGTGCATGTCTGAACATTGCGTTCAAAAATAAACTGGTCACATTATGGACATAACTTTGTAAGGACTGTGTTTGTGCAAAATATTTCTGTGAAACAACAGTGTGGCCAGCCCAAATTCTGATTGTTGCGTCAATCGAAACGGGACGTTCTAAATAAGCATTCTAATCACACCGGTTTGAGCGTATGCTGCAGGGACCACTGTAGAATGATCACACCTGTTTGTTGGTACCTGTGAAAAGGTTAATGTTATAAAGGTAGTCAACAAACTAGAATTAAAACATATAGAATCATGACAATCATGAGAATCGCAATACATATCGTATCGGCACCTAAGTATTGTGATAATATTGTATTGTGAGGTCAATTCCTATCCCTCGAATCTAGTACTGAAAGCATGAGCTACAGCTAGCTAGTACTGCAGTGCGTAAAGTGTGATGAGTAGTTGACTAAAAGAGAGGGAAAGACAATAGGTAAACAGTTTTGAATAAATACATTTATCCTAGCTAGTTGGCTAGCCAATACTGCAACTCTTATAAGTCAAGCAAGCTTTTGGTTTCATTAATTTATTGCTACCAGGGCCCGCCGGTGTAACTGCTTGCTTTACACTGTACTGCATGATTGTACATGGATTGGATTGGATTGTGGGTTTACTAACACGTTAACCTCTACGGGATCGGTGACCCCCCCCCCCCGGGACGGTTGAGCTAATGTGCGCTAATGTGATTAATATGAGGTTGTAAGTAACAAGAACATTTCCCAGGACATAGACATTTCTGATATGGGCAAAAAGCTTATATTCTTGTTAATCTAACTGCACTGTCCAATTTACAGTAGCTATTACAGTGGAAGAGTACCATGCTATTGTTTGAGGAGAGTGCACAGTTATGAACTTGAAAATATATCAATGAACCAATTAGGCACATTTGGGCAGATTTGATACAACATTTTGAACAGAAATGCAATGGTTCATTGGATCAGTCTAAAACTTTGCACACACACTTCTGCCATCTAGTGGCCAAAATCTAAATTGTGCATAAATTGGAATAATACATAGTGACCTTTCTCTTGCATTTCAAAGAGAATGGAACAAAAAAAACACAAACACAGATTTTTTTATCTTCGTATTATCTTTTACCAGATCTAATGTGTTAAATTCTCCTACATTCATTTCACATTTCCACACATTTCAAAGTGTTTCCTTTGAAATGGTATCAAGAATATGCATATCCTTGCTTCAGGTTCTGAGCTATAGGCAGTTAGATTTGGGTATGTCATTTTAGGAGAAAATTTCAAAAAAGGGTCCGATCCTTTTAAGATTCTGTTCTGTCATTTTATTGCGATTTCATGTTTTGCAAACATATTTCTCACCAAACAGAATGTCTGCTGCAGGGGGATGCCATGAGGAAATTAGTTTTGATCAGTCATGGAAATAAAAGTGCTGAAAACAAATTGGCTTCTATTTAAAAAGAAGATGGAGAACAAACTATAGAAGAAAAATACTGGATTTTGGTGCAGGTACAGCAAACTACCGCAAAAATAATATTGTGATATTATCAAAATGATAAGATACAATATATCTTAAAAAATAATATCCGTATGTAACCTTATACATTTTTCACCCCATCACTACTAGATCCATTTTCTGATCCTTTGATTGGATGGACAACATGTCAGCTCATACTGAAAGAGCTCTGATAGGTTGGAGGATGTTCTCTAGAAGTCTTCATAATTACTGTGTAAGTCTATGGAAGGGGTGAATGTACCCAGAGGATGGAAAATAGCTGCCTCCGGCTTAACCAGGGCACTACCCTAGAGGGTGCTGTTGAGGCTTCTGTAGACCTTCATTGCAAAACAGTGTGTTTTAATCAATTATTTGGTGACGTGAATATATTTAGTGTAGTTTTATCTAAAACTTTTTTCAATGTTTCACTACTTACATTTTTCGGAAATGTTCCTTCTCTGAGGATCCTTCACTGACACACACACACACGCACGATGCACGCTCACACACACGTACACGCAAGCACACACATAGAGAGGATGTGTTTGTCCTTCTTTATCTTTATTTCTGTATGCCTTCCATCCATGCTCCTGTAGATGATGGTTTGTGATACTGTCACATCTGATGACATGTGTCCTGTTTCATTCACCAGGCTGGGGAGCAGGGACTGCTGGCGACTAGGGCACTGATCTGAAGGGATAAAGGGGGGTAATCATAGCTGTCCTGCTGATAGCTTTGTCCACACTCTGTCCTTATCAAAGGCACAGGGGGATGCCTGTAATGTGCACTGATCTGGTGATTTCCGGAGATGATGCTGTGTGTGTGTGTGTGTGTGTGTGTGTGTGTGTGTGTGTGTGTGTGTGTGTGAGTGTGTGTGTGTGTGTGTGTAATTAGCCCTATGTCCCTGTTTTATGGACACATGCAGCCTTACGAGAATTTGCAAAAGCGATATAGCAAATGTCCACCAGGGGCCACTATGCCTTGTGAGTGGGAAGAAACCTATTTTGAGACAATTGTGTCTTGAGTTTGTGTCGCAAACATAAGATTTCAGTCATGAAGATCATATTCAATCACGTCATATAAAAAACAGAGGAAAGCCCAAAAAATTGTCAGAGACTCCAGTCACCCAAGTCATAGACTGTTTTCTCTGCTACAGCAGGGCAAGTGGTACCAGAGCGCCAATTCTAGGACCAAAAGGCTCCGTAACAGCTTCTACCCCCAAGCCATAAGACTGCTGAACAGTTACTTGACACCCCTCCATTTGCTTTGTACACTGCTGCTACTCGCTGTTTATTATCTATGCATAGTCACTTCACCCCTACCGACATGTACAAATTAACTCGACTAATTTGTACTCCCTCACATTGACTCGGTACCGGTACCCCCTGTATGTAGCCTCGTTATTGTTATTTTATTGTGTTGCTTTTTATTATTTTATTTTGTTACTTTTAATTATTTTTTTACTTTAGTTTATTTGGTAAATATTTCCTTAACTCTTTCATGATCTGCACTGTTGGTTAAGGGCTTGTTAGTAAGCATTTCACGGTAAGATCTACACTTGTTGTATTCAGCGCATGTGACAAATAAAGTTTGATTTGATTTGCAGACAGGACAGTGATTTTGAGAGTACAGGACACCCGTGAAATGGTTGTCAATGTTATGCTGGTGTTTCGCTGGTGTGCCCCCCCCCCCCCCTTCTAGTTCATGGCTATGCCTGTGTTCCTATGGGTGCATCTTATGGTTGTAATGGTTAGATCCAAAGTCTTTGACCCTTGACCTATTGGAATTCTGTTGGTGCTGTCCCACAAGGATTAAGTGGGAAGTTCTCCTTAACAGACCTGGGTTCAAATACTATTTGAAATCATTTAAAATACTTTATCTGTGCTTAATTGAGCTTGCCTGGCGCAATGGAACCAATAGAATAGTCACAAAACTGCAAACCCGCTGTTTAGCAAACGCTAAAAGAACTTGAAAGATTTCAGATAGTATTTAAACCCAGGTCTTGTCCCTTACCACTGGGTCAGAGCACTTACACATGAGGATGAAGTAAACAAACAGAACGTTTACCCCAGTAACCCCACACAGGTGGGAACTAAAGACGGTAGCAGGAGAAGGTTAGAGAGGGGCGTTGCTTCAATTACCATGGCATTCCACAAGTACAACTAATCTCTATCAGAGGAAGTCAACACCTAGTATAACACTGACTCAACCTCTACCCTGATGTAGTCCTAAAACTACTACACCCTTTTCTCCACTGCCCCTCATGTGATCGTGTGTTTGAGAGGGTCAGTTTGAGCAAGGCTAGTCTATTATTTCCAAATTGTGATCACATAATGCGTAATTATTTGGGATGCAAGGGGATTTGTTGATCAGTGATTCTGCGCCCTCTGACAGTCATGCCGTCGATCACACACACGCAAAGAGTGTTTCATGATTTCTAGTAGCGGATTGGCACAGCACTTTACGTCCACGCTCTCCGCCGCCACAGAGACCAGAGAAGGAGGAGGAGAGGCAATCCCACTGAAAGACTGGTGGGCACTTTTTCCTTTTCTTTATCAGGGTTTATAGTGGAAAGGAATACTGTCTGGAATAGAAAGGTCAAACAGTCATCATCGAGATTGTTCACTCCAAAAATTGCTTTGTCACATACAGATAGTTCAATTGTGTCCCCAATTAAAAAACGATTGAAAACTCCAACCAATTGATAAAAAGTATTTGCGCCCATTCTACCCTCTTCTAGTCAAGAGCTCTACGTGAACATTGTGGTGTAGTAGGTGAAACATTAGTGGAAGGGTTCTGGACTTTAACACTGAAACACTTTAACACTGAGCTGGTTCATCTCGATAAGGTGACTGAGAGGAAATACCATGGGATTAGTCCTCTTTCATGCTGTGTGTGTGTGTGTGGGTGTGTGTGTGTGTGTGTGTGTGTGTGTGTGTGTGTGTGTGTGTGGGTGTGTGTGTGTGGGTGTGTGTGTGTGCGCGTGTGTGTGTGTGTGTGTGCATGCATGCATGCGAAAGATGTGAAAGGGTGTGTGAGTGTGCATGTGTGAAAGACGCACAGGGAACACTAGAGAGACATAAAGCCAGGGCTAACGTGACCCATTGATGACCATTGAGAACTTAATGAAGCAGTTTTTCTTCCCAGTCCTGCTGTGTTCTTCCTCTATAGTAGGGGGTCAGAGTCTTTTATTTCTCTTTTAGAGGGGGGCTCTTTGATTGTTGTGGCCTTGAAAGCAAAGAGAAAAAGCAATACGTCTTCCGGGCCTGGTCCTGGTTTATTTTGTGGAGAAAGCAAACTAGATGAGACCACCGAGAAGAAGAGATTTTCAGTCAAGAGTTTGACGGTACGGTGAGGGAACCAGGATGGTCCGGACAGGGAAGCGGAGTTGAAACAAGCAGGAGAGTGGATATAGGGGATGCAGGGAGGGAGGGAGGGAAGAAGAGAGAGAAAGAAAAAGGGAGTTAATGAAAAATTTAAGCAACGTTAGCACAGACATGAGTGAGCATGGTTAGCTAGGGAAAACCAGGGAACGAGGGATGGGGGAGGTGAGAAAGAGGGAAGGAGGTGGAGAGGAGGGAGAGTTCAAGGAATGAATGAAATTAAGAATGAAGAGAGAGGAGAGGGGGTCGAGAGAGGGGCGGGTGGCTAAGAGAGGAGGGGGAGAGGGATGGAGAATAAACGGAGCCCCTTTTCTGAACACCTCCCCCTTTGCTCCCGTGGAGAGGAGCAGCCTGACCCCAAAAAGCTTTGTGAAAGTTCCCTCAGTGGAGGGAGACGGAAAGAGAGACACTGGAGAAAAGAGAGAGAGGAGAGGCACTGGGGATAAAATAAGAGTTGGGGAAAAGAGAGAGAGGAGGGACAAAGTTGAGTTGGAGAGGCAGAGAGAGACAGAGACAGAAATATAATAAATATAAACAAGAAGCAAATAAGTTACAGAGAGAGTGAAGGGGATCAAGTACGCATGTGAGAGAGAGAGAGAGAGAGAGAGAGAGAGAGAGCGAAAGACGGAGAGAGAGATTGAGAGAGAAAGAAGGAGAGCTGCAGCAGTCATCCTCTGGTTTTCCCTGACGTGTCATGGATTTGCGGTGCTGGATATCCCTCCTGTTTGGACTAGTTGGGAATCCAGTGGCAAGTCTGGAATACTAGTTGGGAATCCAGTGGTCAGTCTGGAGTAGCAAGAGCCATAGCAGCATCCACCAGAAGGAAGGAAATATGCCTTCTGTGTCTCTCAGCCTGCCCTCAGCCCTAGCTGGGCAAGCCCGCACCTGGGTCTGCCTCTCCTGCATGTTCTGGGTGAGCTGTGTTTGTCTGTAAATGTGTGTGGGTGGGTTGTGAGACTGTATGGGTGTGTGTGTGTTTGTGGGTGTATGCATGTGTGGGTGTATGTGAGGGGTAGGGGGTGGGGGTCTGTTTTTGTGTGTGTGTGTGTGTGTGTGTGTGTGTGTGTGTGTGTGTGTGTGTGTGTGTGTGTGTGTGTGTGTGT
This sequence comes from Salmo trutta, assembly GCF_901001165.1. Classification (NCBI taxonomy): domain Eukaryota; kingdom Metazoa; phylum Chordata; class Actinopteri; order Salmoniformes; family Salmonidae; genus Salmo; species Salmo trutta. The sequence goes on along the minus strand of NC_042976.1, from coordinate 35,548,428 downwards.
GTGTGTGTGTGTGTGTGTGTGTGTGTGTGTGCTCGCGTGTGTGCTCGCGTGTGTGCTCTCGTGTGTGGTCTTCCCTGTGGCTCAGTTGGTAGAGCATGGTGTTTGCAATGCCAGCATGGTGTGTGCAACACCAGGGTTGTGGGTTCGATTCCCACTGGGGGCCAGTACAAAACAAAATGTATGAAATGTATGCATTCGCTACTGTAAGTTGCTCTGGATAAGAGCGTCTGCTAAATGACTAAAATGTAAAAATTTAATGGTGTGTTTGTGTGTGGTGTGTGTTTGGGGGTCTGTTTTCATGTAATTTCTCCAGGTAAACTGGATGGACTACACTTCCCAAGGGGATTATGTAGGGTGGTCAACCCATTGAAGTGGAATGGGGGTCTGAGGGCCTGTTGGGTGGTCTGGGTGGTCTGCACTGCCAATGGGGAGTAAGGGTATTAGGGTGCTGGATTGTTGGGGGTGGGAGATGAAGAGGGGGGAAACTTCAGTCAGAGAAGTTGTGAGCGAGAGAGGGATGACTGTTTTCACTTTATCTCTGAGTTGACCCATTCCTGTCATCTTTACCCTTCCCTTAAAAGCTGGTTCAGTCTGTCTCTCTCCCTCTCTCTCTCCCTCTCTCTCCCTCTCCCTCTCTCTCTGCCTGGCCGAGACACAAAGCTATTTTTGCTCTCTCTTGTATAATTTAATCTAACGTGTGTTTTGCTCTCTGCAAGGGGTGTGTGTTTGTGTTTGTGTGTGTGTGTGTGTATGTGTGTGTGTGTGTGTGTGTGCTTTCAGAGCTGTGCTGAGAATGTCCGAATGTTCAGAAGTATGAACGTGCACAAAGGCGTGTGGCCTTGGTCAGAGGGGTGTGTTTCACATTTGTGAACTATGTTCTACTACGTTCTTCCCGTTACCCTTCATCAGTGACGTGAAATAACTGGACAGGTGAAAACAAAGTCTCCATAGTGGCCATGTCCACCATACTGGTAGTCTCTGTTTTCAGATCAACCCATATACTTTTAGAAGAACTTAATTGAGAGAGGAGCCACGGTGCAGCTGATTGAGATGCAACCATGATGGGATGGCCCTTTGGTCTATCTCTGCTCTTCTGTCAAACTATGGTTCTAGAGAGACTTAACTGACCCCTTGATTAGTTAATCAGCATTATTCCCTTTAGGAGAGGGGGATTGTTAAAGGACACCAAAGCCCACCAGCTAAGCTCCTAGTCACTGATTGACTGCATTAGGAGGCTGTATAACAATGCAACTTACTTTAGGGTGAAATTCAATCAAACCTCTCTCAGTAGCGTTCATGAAGAATGTTTGTTTACATAAACGCTGCCAGGCACACATCTTTTTATGAAACCTGGAAGCGTCTACCAATGAGGGGAGTCTATTTATCAGTACTTCAAAGTCATTCTGTGATTTTATTTCACTATTTGAGTCGTACATTAATAAGGTATGTTTCCGGGGTTTTTTGTTGGTAAAGTCAGGGAATGGAGTATAGGCTGAGGTGGCTTGGAGACCAAGCTCAAGAGTGAGGGCCACAATGAAGAGTGATGTGTTTCCAGCTGCAGAAGCAGTTACTGTCTAGTGAAGGGAGATGCAGGAAACAGACCTCTATGAACCAGACTGGCGCTATCTGCTAGGCAAGCAGAAAGAGGAGGATCCTTTTCCCCCCGAAAGCCCAGAACGTCTGAACTGTCTTGGCTGAATTCAGATTTTTCTGCTACAGACAGAAACATTTGCTTTAGGAAAATAGAAAATTACATGAAATGACAGTCAAGACGCAGGAAATGAAGTCGCAGAAGACACTGGCCAACTGGAAGGGCAAAGTGAAAAGGGGATGGCATAAGAAGGCGCGAGAGAAGACCTTGCAAGAGGACAACATCGATACCTGAAACACCAATCTCAGGATGTTCTTCCACAATATACTTGTGAATTATTGATAAGGTCCACAATGGGTTTAGGGACAGTTTTCCAGAGTTTCTCAGAAAAGGGCAATGGCAAACAAATCAAGTGTCCTCGAAAAAGGCTTGAAAATATGCCAAGAAACATAATCCTGTCAGTGAGGGTCATTCTTAGGTTGCATAAGTCTTTCATGAGCAAGGTGACTGGAAGAGAATAGTTGTTATAAAGAGTGTACAATGTTTGAGCCCCAACAATACAGAAAAAGGACTTAACTCCGCCCAGAAGTATGATGTCACATGGGTACATTCCCTCTGCTCTACTCTATGAACCTTAGCGGTACTAATGGGAGTGGTTATAAGCCTGTGACATAATCCGTTTAAGTGCTGATAACGTATCAGAAGGTTAAGAACAAAACCTCAGATTTCAACTTATGATGGAAATGCCTTTTTAAGTGCAAAGTGTACAGATTTAAAGAGGACTTTTAGTAGTGTATTAATGGCCACTTCTACCAATATGCAAGGCTTAACAAGGATTTGAAAGTAAACATTTCTTGCTGCCATGAGACTCTGATTTAAAACAACACTACTTCAGAGTGTCACCTACAACTATAAGCCAAAGCAAATATTGACCCTTGCCTAAACCTCCAAGCTGTCAAAGTGGTCAAATAGCTTAATGGAATGATCAATGTCCATTAACCTACATTTAATCAGTCTGGAGACCAGGACAGTATACTCTTCTCAGTGCAGATCCAGAGTCAGGCTCATGCTGGGGTGTTGTAGTGGTCAGTGTCTCAAAGGCCCCAGTCTGGGGTACACATGTGTCAGAAACCTAATTCTAGATACAGTGCTTAGTGGGTTGGTTGAAGATTTTTCTTTCCTACATCTCTAACACCATCTCTTTTATTTCTATCTATTCTCCTCTCTGCTCATTTACCTCAGTCTCCCCCTCGTTCTATCTCTTTGTCCTGTAGCTGGTTTGCCCCCCCCCCCTCCCTCCCTCAGTTCCTATAGGATTACCTGTGATTTGAGTGAAAGACAGTTGCACATGTGGGGCCCATTTGAAATATGGCAGTGTTTCTCTAATTGCAACATCTGGCTAAAGTGAAACTCTGAAGTGAAGACCACCACTCCTTCTCACTACATAAAAGGGTGTTTAAGACATTGGCCCACAGCCTTCCCTGGCCCTCCCACCATCTCTGCATGGATTGGAACTCCAATCTGGAATGGCTCTACGTTCCTGTCCCAGCTTGTTGTTTAAATCAAATCAACATTTATTGGTTGTGTACACAGATTGGCAGATGTTATAACAGGAGCAGTGAAATGCTTGTTTCTAGATTCAACAATGCAGTAGTATGTCTCACAAATACAGTACAAATACACAAATAATCAAAACATCTGAACAAGAAATCAAGAAATGACAGAACGGGTCAATTAACAATCCAGAGTATATTTCTATAGTGAGCATGTGTCAGAATCCAGCATATAAATAAGAGGTGTGTATTTACAGTATATCATTTGGAAAGAAAATGGTATGTACAGTAGTAGGTGTATTAGGATGGGCTATGTTGAGAATACTGTAAATACATACACAGTGAGTAAACAACAGTATATAAACAGAATATGAGGTGGTCAGCGTTTCAATTACTATATAAACTCGGCAAAAAAAGAAACGCCCTCTCACTGTCAACTGCGTTTATTTTCTGCAAACTTAACGTGTAAATATTTGTATCAACATAACATGATTCAATAACTGAGACATAAACTGAACAAGTTCCACAGACTTGTGACTAACAGAAATGGAATAATGTGTCCCTGAACAATTTTTTTATTTTTTATTTCACCTTTATTTAACCAGGTAGGCTAGTTGAGAACAAGTTCTCATTTGCAACTGCGACCTGGCCAAGATAAAGCAAAGCAGTTTGACACATACAACAACACAGAGTTACACATGGAATAAACAAATATACAGTCAATAATATAGTAGAAAAAGTCTGTATACAGTATGTGCAAATGAGGTAAGATAAGGGAGGTAAGGCAATAAATAGGCCATGGTGGCGAAGTAATTACAATATTGCAGTAAACACTGGAATGGTAGATGTGCAGAAGATGAATGTGCAAGTAGAGATACTGGGGTGGGTGGGAGGGGGGGTCAAAATCAAAGTAACAGTCAGTATCTGGTGTGGCCACCAGCTGCATTAAGTACTGCAGTGCATCTCCTCCACATGGGCTGCACCAGATTTGCCAGTTCTTGCTGTGAGATGTTACCCCACTCTTCCACCAAGGCACCTGCAAGTTCCCGGACATTTCTGGGGGGAATGGCCCTAGCCCTCACCCTCCGATCCAACAGGTCCCAGACATGCTCAATGGGATTGAGATCCGGGCTCTTTGCTGGCCATGGCAGAACACTGACATTCCTGTCTTGCAGAAAATCAAGCACAGAACGAGCAGTATGGCTGGTGGCATTGTCATGCTGGAGGGTCATGTCAGGATGAGCCTGCCAGAAGGGTACCACATGAGGGAGGAGGATGTCATCCCTGTAACGCACAGCGTTGAGATTGCCTGCAATGACAACAAGCTCAGTTCGATGATGCTGTGACACAACTCCCCAGACCATGATGGACCCTCCACCTCCAAATCGATCCCGCTCCAGAGGACAGGCCTTGGTGTAATGTTCATTCCTTCGACGATTAACACGAATCCGACTATCACCCCTGGTGAGACAAATCCGCGACTCGTCAGTGAAGAGCACTTTTTGACCGTCCTGTCTGGTCCAGCGATGGTGGGTTTGTGCCCATAGGCGACGTGATGTCTGGTGAGGACCTGCCTTACAACAGGCCTACAAGCCCTCAGTCCAGCCTCTTGCAGCCTATTGCGGACAGTCTGAGCACTGGTGTAACTCGGGCAGTGGTTGTTGCCATCCTGTACCTGTCCCGCAGGTGTGATGTTCAGATGTAGCGATCCTGTGCAGGTGTTGTTACACGTGGTCTGCCACTGCGAGAATGATCAGCTGTCTGTCCTGTCTCCCTGTAGCGCTGTCTTAGGTGTCTCACAGTACGGACATTGCAATTTATTTCCCTGGCCACATCTGCAGTCCTCATGCCTCCTTGCAGCATGCCTAAGGCACGTTCACGCACATGAGCACTGACCCTGAGCATCTTTCTTTTGATGTTTTTCAGATTCAGTCGAAAGGCCTCTTTTGTGTCCTACGTTTTCATAACTGTGACCTTTATTGCTTACCGTCTGTAAGCTGTTAGTGTCTTAACAACTGTTCCACAGGTGCATGTTCATTAATTGTTTATGGTTCATTGAACAAGAATGGGAAACAGTGTTTAAACCCTTTACAATGAAGATCTGTGAAGTTATTTGGATTTTTACGAATTATCTTTGAAAGACAGGGTCCGGAAAAAGGGACGTTTCTTTTTTTGCTGAGTTTACATGGGGCATTTGTCTCAAGGTGCAGGGCAGAGTACTGGGCAGGTAATTGGCTAGTGATGCTTTTCAACAATCTGGTGGCCTGGAGATAGAAGCTGTTTTTCAGTCTTTCGGTCCTGGCTGTGATGCACCTTTCCTGTAACATCTCTGTCTGCCAGAAGGTAGGAGAATGAATAGACCATGGTTCGGATGGCTGAGGTACTTGATGTCCTTCTTGGCCTTCCTTTAACACAGAGTGCTGTAAATGTCCCAGAGGGCAGGCAGCGTGCCCCCGGTAATGCATTGGGCTGACCGCACCACCCTCTGGAGAGCCATGTGGTTGAGGGCGGTGCAGTTGTCGTACCAGGTAGTAATGCAGCCCAACAGAATGCTCTCAATATGCATCTGTAGAAGTTTGTGAGGGTCTTAGGGGCCATGCCGATTTTGTTTCAGCCGTCTGTGGTTGTTGAGGCGCTGTTGCGCCTTTATTCACCACGGTGTCGGTGTGGCGGGACCATTTCAGGTCCTCAGTGATGTGCATGCCAAGGAACTTGAAGCTTTTGACCCTATCCACTGCGGCCCTCTCCTCTGTCTCCTGTTGTCCACGATCTGCTCCTTTGTTTGTTTTACATTGAGGGAAAGGCTATTATCCTGGCACCACTCCACCAGGGGTCTAACCTTCTCCCTGTAGGCTGTCTCGTCGTTGTTGGTAATCAGGTCTACCACTGTTGTGTCGTCAGCAAACTTGTTGATTGAGTTGGAGTTGTGCGTAGCCATGCAGTCTTGAGTGAACAGGGAGTACAGGAGGGGGCTGAGCACACATCCCTGGGGGGCCCTCGTGTTGAGGATCAGCTTGGCGGAGGTGTTGTTGCCTACCCTCTCCACCTGGGGTCGGCAAGTGGGGACAACAGACTGGCATAGGGAGAGGTTGAATATGTCCGTAAACACTCCAGCTGGGAGTGACTAACAAAATTGCTTTTGTTAGTCACTCTCATGCAGATATCATATTAAAAACTTTGCTGTCTCCGCTGTCAAGAGGGGGGGCCGCTAAAATGTTTTGCTCGCAAGGTGGGGGGGCCCCCCGGCAACATTTTTTTGTGAGCCCCACCCCCATCAAAGTTGCCCATCCCTGCTCTGGCTGGAAGACCTGTATTGTGTTTGTCACATTTTCTTGTGGGAAAGAGATACTCTGATCAATAAGAAAGAACATCTGTCTTCCAGTTCCATAATATATCCTGTTTTGGGGATTCAATATTGCTTTAGTTAGCAATTTAACTAGTTTTTTCCCCTATGCATGTCCTCTTTTCTCTGATTTGTTTTGTAATATGGCTTCAATGTTATATTAGATCAATAGCAGAAGTAAGTGTTCTGATGAGACAGGCCGATAGTTTGTGACAACCCTCAGAAAAAATGTGGAGGATTGGGTCCACACATGCTGCCACAGAAAACAACCCAGATGTGTGTAGAGTGCTGCCATCCTCTACTCTCCATAGATGGTTCATGTCACTCATCAACAACTGTTTTGAGCGTTGGCTGAGTTCCCAAACACTGGCTTTAATATGGGCAGCGTTTGATGTTCCTCTTGTGGCTTTAACTATTTAACCTTTCCCAGGTTTATTTCTGGCTTCGTTGTTTTGTTTCACTTGGGGTTACTCATAGTTAGTCATAGAAACAGACCATGATCCTTCAGAGAGAGCCTGATCACCAGCATCAATCATTACCCAATAAACAAAATCCCTTGTAGCTTTGGAGACGAAATAGCACCACATTATAAAGATCACTAGCGAGGCTTTCAGTTGAGTTTGGTCTCCCTTTATGAGTGCAGTCAGATCGAGGCAGGCAATTGAGGTGAATAAGCCATTTATGAAGTGTTATGGAATTCTCTGCAGGTCTGAGCTGAGTCCAGTCTGCTACGGTATTTGACTGAGTAGCCTTGGGTCTAGAGCTGCACGTGAGAAGACTCATACCTTATATTTAGCATTATCAGATAGGGTTCTACTCTCTTGGTTGTCTCTTGCTAAAACAGGTAAAGTTTGCTGCATAAGATAGATTGAGTGATAGAGTGCAGGTTATGGCCAAATACTATTTTGGTCAGTGGGCAGTTATCCTTTGAGCACTATGTGCTTAGTACATTCAGGGGCCGGCTGCCCGGATCCAGGTAAAGCATATTCCTGGACAAAAAAATCACATTCTCCACTGAGCATGCTTTCTGTGAATGACAGTTCTTTAAAATATGCTTCTTTGCGGAAAGGCTCGGCTTGAGCCCATTTGCGTAAAATTTTTACATTCAGCACCAGAGTTTTACATTCCAGAATTTTCATGCATTGCTTTGAGAAATACAGTATGGTATTTCAAAATGCTCCACAGCCATTTTGCTCTGTAGACTGCGGAATTCAACTGTAGAGAGAGTCCAATAAAGCCTTGCAGGTGGCATCACTCATAGACAGGGTTGGTTAGGCTGGACCTGAGCCCAGTGGAGGTCAGGATTCATCGAACAGGAAGTGAGACATGGCTGTGGGGCGAGACATAACTTAGAACCGAGAGACCAGACCTCCTCCAGCCTCCCCAGCATCTACCTCTGCAATCCCTTAATCATTCACAGCTCATCACAAACTGGCCTTGGCTACATACCATAGGCTACTGAGCTCATGTGTGTGTGTGTGTGTGTGTGTGTGTGTGTGTGTGTGTGTGTGTGTGTGTGTGTGTGTGTGTGTGTGTTAAAAAAATGGACTGCTATGTGTGAGTCAATATGAAAGTTCACGCATTCCTGTATTGTTCCTGTATTGTGAGGGATTTTGGCCTCAGTTTTGATTCCTTGTTGCGTCTATAAACTCCAATTTCTGGCTTGCTTGTGAACACTGTCTTAACCGTATATGGCCATGTTGAGCTTCTGATACATTCAGCACCTGAATCAAGTGTGAGCCATGCCAGAACATTTCAACATGAATTCTCGCCCAATAGACCTCCACTGCCGTGACAAGGGGTGAATTCTAAGGCTCTTTCTCAATTGTCTAAAAGTTTTTCCCCTCCTCAGCTAGTTCCCATTATCTCATTCCCTTCTAGAGAATGCTCAAAAGGTAAAAACAATGTGGTGGAAACTCATCATTAGGCTTTCCTACTCTTGATCAGGTATTCTCAGAACAGTGCAGATGAAGAAGAGGAGAATAGGACAGATCTTTAGACAATTGAGAAAGAGCCCCAAGTTTGTTTTTCCTTGCTTGATAAAGCTCTTCAGCTTCTATTATTGATGCCTCTCTTCTCCTAACCAGTAGTAATTATTGGGCTAGTCTGCTGACAGCCTGGGATTTTACACCCTGATAACAACAACAGCAATGATACAGGTGTGTCTGAGGCTGGGCAAGGTGCCCACTAGCTGAATACAGTAGTCTGCCAGCTCCTCCCTTGCTGCCAGCGTCCAAGGAGGCATTGTCTGACCGACTTATGGGAAAAAAGAGAGTGTGGCCAAACAATGGCTTCTGCGTCTGTCAGTTACAACATTACTCTTTGCAGCCAATCTGAAGCGACCATAATTCATGCCCTTAGCTTTATCATCAATGTTTTCATTTGAGGTGCTCTGTTGCCACAAAACAGAAAGACCATGTTGTATTTCAGTGTCTGCTTCTTGAGATAAAACAGCCTTCTTTATCAGATTCTACAAATCTCCTGTGTGGAATTTGTTACGAGTGCAAAAATGAGACCACTGTTTAAGATACATGTGTAACTTCATTATTTATGATGGGATATAAGAGAGACTAAGTCCCACATGGGCGTGTATGCCTTTATGAGGCATATAGTGCGGTGGTTGTTCTCTGTGGGATGACTGTTAGGCCTATGTACTATAACAAGTTGTAGAGCAGGCCATGGTTTATGTTACCACCACCCACTCCATTATGTTCAAAGGTCTTTGTCAGTTTAAAGAAAGTACTTTCGGGGTTATGAAGCCTCATCAATTGTCAATCATCAAGCCAAATTGTAGCACTGGTGAAAGCATGCATGCTGTCTTTTCTGGGCAAAGAGCTCATTTCTGATGATGAACTTGGTTACTTTAAACTGAGCATGGATTAGGACCATTAAAGTGGGCTGCTTGCGGGAAGAGGTTTACAGAGGTTTTGGGGGCGTGCTTCTCCAGTGTTGCTCAATTCCTGACATTTATTTTCATTTGCTGCAATGTCTCTACGGCTTCTGAGAGAAAATGATGTTCTGGTTTTGCGAAATGACGCCAAACGAATTAGGTGATGTCATTCAGTATCAAGTCCAATTGAACTGCTTTCCATGCATGGTTATGATTAAAGAATGATTAAAGAATTCAAAACAAAAGCTATTACATACCATTTTAATAGTGTAATGACGTTACTCCCTGCTCTCTCTTCTCTCAACTTAATCATCATAGTCTCGTTATCCCTGTGGAATTTTCCTAAATAAGTCTTTATTTTATCTCAGCATTGTACTACATTTGAGTTGGGAAAGCACCAGGAAATTGTTTCTTTTTTCTTGTAGAGCTTGTAGATGCCATGACGCCAGGATGCCGCTACGCACTTTTTGTTTTGAGTGTGGCTGAGTTCCAAAAGGGTTGTTTCGGCAGTCCCCATTTCCCCTCTGGGGAAATGTTCTACATGGAACTCAATAGGGCTCTACCTGGAACCAAAAAGTGTTCTTCAACGGGTTCTCATTTAGGGACAGCCGAAGAGTGTAGGTTGTTATTTCTCCCAGGTCAGGACTGGACGACGTGACCATTAGCCACTGTATCCAGTCTGCCTCTGGGGGTGGAACATACTTGAGTTAACCATCCCTGCAGATACCTGCAGACTGAGAACCAAAGCATTGTCATTGTTCAGTCATTGTTCTGTTTAGAAGTTGGGTTTCAGTGAGTTTAGTTGAAAGACTTTCAGCTGTCTTTTCATTTTATACCTTGTTAATGACTTCAGTTCAGACTATAGATTTGTTGTTGTCTAAATGGATATAGACCTAAAATGCTGTTTATCTTAAGCAGTTGTGGGTTGACACTGAATTAACTCTGGTAGTGAAATGTAGTATGTTTGCATTGTGCAAAGTACCATTTTACAGACATTTGTGACTCATACATTTAACATGTTTATGCAAGATTTATGCACTGTATTAATGCATACTGACATTCACATACAACCACTGTTTACATGGGCTCCCGAGTGGCGCAGCGGTCTAAGGCACTGCATCTCAGTGCTAGAGGTGTCACTACAGACCCTGGTTCGATTCCAGGCTGTATCACAACCGGTCGTGATTGGAAGTTTCATAGGGCGGCGCACAATTGGCCCAGCGTCGTCTGGGTTTGGCCGGGGTAGGCCGTCATTGTAAATAAGAATTTGTTCTTAACTGACTTGCCTAGTTAAATAAAGGTTAAATAAATAAACATAACTTCATAGTGGATTGAGACTGTATTCAAAGTCTGTACTTAATGCTTCTTTCCCTCTGTTCTGTTGATAGCCTGTGAAAAAATGGGTGATTTTCTCTCTTCACTTCTGGATGACTGGGTAATTTTCTCCCTGGGATCCACCTCACTGAGATGAAAATGCATGTTGAGAGAAAGAGAGGGAGCGAGAGAGGGAAAGATTGGAATGCCTGAGGTGCATTTCTCCCTAAATGAAATCAGGTGACCGTCCATTGTGAGGCCGGTGGATGGAGCAAAGGAGAGTCGTAGAGGAGGAGATGAGAGGAAGAAAAGGTCAAATTCCTCCCTTCATAAAATCATATTTTATTTTTCACATGCACAGAATACAATAGGTGTAGACCTTACAGTGAAATGCTTACTTACAAGCCCTACGGGATCGGTGTCCCTAAACAGGGACGGTTGTTGCTAACGTGCGCTAATGTGACTAGAATTACATTGCATACAACAGCCAACTTTCCGGGACATAGACATGTCTTGTATGGGCAGAAAGCTTAAATTCTTGTTAATCTAACTGCAATTGTGTCCAATTAACAGTAGCTTTTACAGTGAAAAATGCTATTGTTTGAGGAGAGTAAACAATAACAAAGAACCTTTATCACGGCAAATGATTTGATACATTCACCTCTGAAGGTAAATAATGTACTTACATTCAGTAATCTTGCTCATCCTGAGGGTCCCAGAGATAAAATGTAGCATGGTTTTGTTTGATAAAATCAATGTTTATGTTCAAATGTTGGAACTGGGGTCTACAGTTTGACCCCACTGCTGTCTCTGACTCCACACCCCCAGGCCTGGCCATCTAAATGTGTGAAAGTTAGTATATAAGCTAATGATCCATCATGTATGACATTCCTGGGAGTGTGTAAACTTACATTTTTTATTACCATAGCATTTTTGACTTGATAGAAATTATTGTGCAGTAAAGTAATTCTTCACTGGAAAAGTCTGAAACTTTGCACACACACAACATTTAAATTTAACCTATACTCCTATCTGACCTTTCTATTGCATTTTTAAAAGAATTTTGAAAACGCATGTTTCTTTGTTTGTATTATCTTTTACCAGATCTAATGTGTTATATTCTCCTACATTAATTCCACATTTCCACAAACTTCAAAGTGTTTCCTTTCAAAGGGTATCAAAAATATGCATATCCTTGTTTCAGTTCCTGAGCTACAGGCAATTAGATTTGAGTATGTCATTTTAGGTGAAAATAAGGTCAGATCCTCAAGAGGTTGCCGTTTTAAGAAAAATAAATGTTAAGAAAGTATTTACTAAAATTAACTTAAGTAAAAAATAAGAAAAATTGAAAAATAACAAATAATTAAAGAGCAACAATATAATAACTGTAGCGAGGCTATATACACAGGGTACCGTACCGGTACAGACTCAATGTGCGGGGGCACAGGTTAGTCGAGGTAATTGATGTAATATGTGCATGTACAGTGCCTTGCAAAAGTATTCACCCCCCTTGGCATTTTTCCTATTTTGTTGCATTACAACCTGTAATTTAAATGGATTTTTAGTCATACACAAATTAGTCCCAATTGGTGAAGTGAAATGAAAAAAATGACTTGTTTCAAATTATTATACAAAATAAAAAACAGAAAAGTAGTGCGTGCATATGTATTCACACCTTTGCTATGAAGCCACTAAATACGATCTGGTGCAACCAATTACCTTCAGAAGCCACACAAGTAGTTAAATTAGTCCACCTGTGTGCAATCTAAGTATCACGTGGTCTGTCACATGAGCTCAGTAAATATACACCTGTTCTGAAAGGCCCCAGAGTCTGCAACACCACTAAGCAAGGGGCACCACCAAGGAAGCGGCACCACGAAGACCAAGGAGCTCTCCAAACAGGTCTGGGACAAAGTTTTGGAGAAGTACAGATCAGGGTTGGGTTATAAAAAATATCAGACACTTTGAACATCCCATGGAGCACCATTAAATCCATTATTAAAAAATGGAAAGAATATAGCACCACAACAAACCTGCCAAGAGAGGGCCGCCCACCAAAACTCACGGACCAGGCAAGGAGGGCATTAATCAGAGAGGCAACAAAGAGACCAAAGATAACCCTGAATGAGCTGCAACGCTCCACAGCGGAGATTAGAGTATCTGTCCATAGACCATTTTAAGCCGTACACTTCACAGAGCTGGGCTTTACGGAAGAGTGGCCAGAAAAAAGCCATTGCTTAAAGAAAAAAATAAGCAAACACCTTTGGTGTTCGCCAAAAGGCATGTGGGAGACTCCCCAAACACATGGAAGAAGGTACTCTGGTCAGATGAGACTAAAATTGAGCTTTTTGGCCATCAAGGAAAATGCTATGTCTGGCGCAAACCCAACACCTCTGATCACCCCGAGAATACCATCCCCACAGTGAAGCATGGTGGTGGCAGCATCATGCTGTGGATATATTTTTCATCGGCAGGGACTGGGAAACTGGTCAGAATTGAAGGAATGATGGATGGCGCTAAATACAGGGAAATTCTTGAGGGAAACATGTTTCAGTCTTCCAGAGATTTGAGACTGGTTCACCTTCCAGCAGGACAATGACCCTAAGCATACTGCTAAAGCAACACTCAAGTTGTTTAAGGGGAAACATTTAAATGTCTTGGAATGGCCGAGTCAAAGCCCAGACCTCAATCCAATTGAGAGTCTGCGGTATGACTTAAAGATTGCTGTACACCAGCGGAACCCATCCAACTTGAAGGAGCTGGAGCAGTTTTGCCTTGAAGAATGGGCAAAAAATCCCAGTGGCTAGATGTGCCAAGCTTGTATAGACATACCCCAAGAGACCTGCACCTGTATTTGCTGCAAAAGGTGGCTCTACAAAGTGTTGACTTTGGGGGGGTGAATAGTTATGCACGCTCAAGTTTTCTGTTTTTTTTGTCTTATTTCTTGTTTATTTCACAATAACAAATATTTTGCATCTTCAAAGTGGTAGGCGTGTTGTGTAAATCAAATGATACAAACATCCCCAAAAAACTATTTTAATTCCAAGTTGTAAGGCAAGAAAATAGGAAAAATGGGGGGTGAATACTTTCGCAAGCCACTGTATGTATGTACGGTCACTGTGGGGATGACATCATTGATTCACTTGTTGATGAAGCCAGTGACTGATGTGGTGTACTCAATGCCATCGAAAGAATCCTGGGACATATTCCAGTCTGTGCTAACAAAACAGTCCCGTAGCTTAGCATCTGCGTCATCTGACCACTTCCTTATTGAGCGAGTCACTGGTACTTCGTGCTTTAGTTTTTCCTTGTAAGCAGGTATCAGGAGGATAGATCAGGAGGATAGTTATGGTCAGATTTGGAGGGCGAGGGAGAGGTTTTTACACATCTCTGTGTGTGGATTAAAGGTGGTCTACAGTTTTTTTCCTCTGGTTGCACATGTAACATGCTGGTAGAAATTAGGTAAAACGGATTTAAGATTCCCAGCATTAAAGTCCCCGGCCACTAGGAGCGCCACCTCTGGATGAGCATTTTCTTGTTTGCTTATGGGCTTATACAGCTCGTTGAGTGCAGTCTTAGTGCCAGCATTTGTTTGTGGGCAGCTAAGAAAAATATAGATAAAAACTTTCTTGGTAAATAGTGTGGTCTACAGCTTATCATGAGACACTCTACCTCAGGCGAGCAAAACCTCGAGACTTCCTTAATATTAGATTTCGTGCACCAGCTGTCATTTATAAATAGACACAGACCGCCAACCCTTGTCTTACCGGAGGCAGCTTTTCTATCTTGCCGATGGACCGAAAACCCAGCCAGCCAGCTGTTACCAGCCCTACTTTTTACAACCTTTTGTATGAAACAAAGGATCGATGATGAACATGAGATCTGGGCGTCTGACTGCATCTAGAGACACGACGATGAGGCTGGTGGACACAAATCCAACTCTTCTCGTGTGTTTGCGGAGCGAGTTTATCTTCCCTAGCCTCTGAAACTGCTGCTCAGTGCCTCGCAGTCCCACGCGCATCATGAATTATTCAATCTGGTTTTTGCATAGCAGATGCCTCACAGGCAACGGACAGGACTTTTTTTCCATTCCACATTTCACACACTTTTTCATTTTTACTGGGTTGTAAAAATGTACAGATTTTTTTTTTAAGTCATTTAAATGAAGTGTTTACTACTGTTCATCATCGATCCTAACGGTAAATCTTCCTGTGACTTATTTATTTCCTTATCCACGTCAAAGCATATAAGTTAAATTATGATCACTTCTCTTACACAAATATTTCAGCACTGCAAGGGTTTAAAGTAACATTTAGTGTCATTCAAACATATCCATTTATTTTTTCAAAAAAGCTAATTTGAAACTCCATGGCAGTTTTGATGGAAAAGACAGCTATCTAATAACTAGGTTCACTTCTTCAGCTTGTTGACTCCCTGTTTGGAATGACAGGGTTTGGGAGAAGGACAGGACACTTCGCAGGACACTTCGCCAACAGTCTCTGACCCTACCATAGAGGGAATTCCTGCCCTGAGATGGGCTGTGCTATGGATACGAGCTTAGGGGGGCACGTTCAAACCACACTCACTTCCCCACCTCCTTGCCTTTCTTCCTTCTTTTCATGCCCCTTCTTTTTTATTTCTTCTCTCTTACTCTTTCCTGTCTCTCTTTCCTCTTCCCCTCCTTTTCATTCCTCTCTTTTTTTGTGATAAGGATGAAGTATTCATTGGCTGTCTTACAAAATTATCAGTTAGCCACCACCAGTAGATTCTCCTAATAGCATGCCTGTCAAAAATCTATGGGAATTTCACATAAATGTTCCAATAGCTGGTACAATCCCGGGGTTGGCCTCCTCTTATTGTCAGAGTTCAGTGTTCAGTGGCCCTTTATTGAAACTCCATGTGGGGGCTCCATTGTACTCACGTGATCAAAAGAAAGAGAGAGAGTGTGTGAGCGAGACAGAGAGAGTGTGTGAGAGACAGAAAGAGAGAGACTGAGAGAGGAACTGAAAGACGGAGACAGAGGGAGAGAGAGGGAGATGAAGGGAGTAGAGGTTGCCTCTGTGTGGATGTGGGGTCAGGCCAGACTGAGTGCAAGGAGATGGGATAGGTCAAAGGTGAGACACCCCTGCCTGCTCGCGTTTTGTGAGCTGAAGAATCATAGCCTTGCGGAAGAAAACATGCATGGAGGGGGTGGGTGGTTTGGGAGAGTGAGGAGACAGAATGGGGTTATTGGAGAAAGGGCGGGGTAGGAGCGTGAGGGGTGTTCCAGCAACAGAGGGCACACACACACACACACACACACACACACACACACACACACACACACACACACACACACACACACACACACACACACACACACACATGCACACACACTTCCCATAGTAGCAGATGGGACCTGTCGCAGTGACTCCACTGTGTGTCTTGTTAACATCTCACCCAAACACATGTTGTCCCATATGAGAGACGCTGTGTTAAGTAGGTTATTATCTCAGTTGAATGGATGGATTGGATGGGACCACCACTGATAAGGCTTGAAGTTTCAATCTAATGTTCAAGGGAGTTCACACGCACACTCACTCTCTCTCTCTCTCTCTCTCGCTCTCTCTCTCTCTCTCTCTCTCTCTCTCTCTCTCACACCCTACTTGAAGGGCATAAGATAATATGGATCTGCATAGGGTTAAGTTCATAATGTTATCAAGCTCTAGAGTCTTGTTACAAGACACTATCTGAAAACCTTTTCATTCCTCCTTGTAATGTACTTTTGCAGTGGGCTCTAAGGATGGATGCATTGCCCAGACACACCAACAGAGTTAGTGGGTGCCAATACCAAATGAAATGAACTCCACAGAGTTTGTTAAGTGGGTAAAAAAAGCTTAGCACAGCAGGTTTGCTGAACACATCCCAGCTAGCACATTTTGTTCCTTGGGAATTGTGGAAATATTTTGGATTTTCTTTATTAGTCCAATACAGTCCTAAAATGTTTTGGATGTCAGCAGTCAAGTTTTCAAGATATTGGATTTGAAGCAAAGTGTCACTTGCCACATCATGCCACATCATCATGATGATACAAAATGCATCATATGATGCAAAACAAATCAACATGTTGATGTGGCAAGTGACACTTTGCTTCTAGAAAATCCTATATCTTGATAACTTGACTGCTGACGCGCAAAACCGTTTGGGACTGTATAACAGTGGACTAATGAAAAAATACAAAAATATAGTTTGGGAGTGGATTTTTCCTTTGAGCTCAAAAGTACATACTTTCTGAAGTGTGCACTTTCAGAAAAATGGTGCTAAGTAGAACCATATAGGTTCTTCAGTTTGTCTACATAGGGGAACCCTTTTTGGTGCTGGGTAGAACCCTTTTCAGAGGGTTCTATCTAGAACCCTCTATGAAGGGTTCTGCCTAGAACCCTCTGTGAGGGGTTCTACCAAGAACCATATTATCATCTAAAGGTTCTTCCTAGAACCGTCTATGAAGGGTTCTACCGAGAACCCTTTTATATTTGAAGGGTTTTTCCTAGAATCCTCTATGAACAGTTCCAATTATTTATGACAATACGTTACATATAGCATAGCCTTTCTTTGAAGGCCTAGTTATACGTTACGAAACTCCTGGTTTACAGCTCACATCAGTGCTGCAAGTCACATTATGCTGGCTTGCAAAGTGATGTGTAATTCCTATTGGAGCCCGACAGAGTTAGGAATCCAACAAGTGGAATTGTTACTCACCTGCTACCTGGATTCAGATTGACTGCGGGTAGGACATATTGAATACTGAGACTACCTTAATCATCTAAACTGGAATAACCATCTCAGTAATGGGTCCAACAAATCCAATATCTAACAGATTGGGTTAGTTTAGAAAACTGTATTTTATTTATCTTCCTGTAGCATAAAATGAATCAGCCAATCAATGTACATGCCAAAACACAGATGTTACAGTAAAACAAACAATTGTGAAAATCTCACTGCAATAGAGCATGCTGGGAAACATTCTATACAGTACGGTTGTATGTATAACCGTTCTTGCCTCCCAAAGAATCATTCTTGCCTTCCAAAAAGGGTTCTTCAGATAAAAATGGTTATTGGTAGAACCCTATCGTTCTGCTAAGAACCCTTTTGGAGTGTGTGTGTGTGTGTGTGTGTACTTTGCATGGGGTTGTAAACTAATGAGGTGAGGGATTTATCCTCACATGCAGCTCGGACTGAAATCAGTCTGCTTCCTCAGTATAAGTGTATGAGTGTGTGTGTGAGAGATGGGGCGCCATCGAATGCAGAGCTTTTAGCGTCAAGGGTGAAAAAAAGCTTATTGAGGTGACCTTATCCAGCAGGAATGTCTCAGAGTTGTAGCTGGAAAAGCGGCCCTATTGGGGGTCAATGTACAGATTTGGAGCTTATTGAGGAGGATGTGAGCGCCGCTCGTTATCCTAGTGTCAGACAGGTATCCGCTTTCATTGTA
Organism: Salmo trutta; assembly: GCF_901001165.1. Classification (NCBI taxonomy): domain Eukaryota; kingdom Metazoa; phylum Chordata; class Actinopteri; order Salmoniformes; family Salmonidae; genus Salmo; species Salmo trutta. Next base: position 35,530,269 of record NC_042976.1, on the reverse strand, counting down.
GTTGCTTTTGCCTTTCCTTTCATATTTTCCTCCATCTGAATTGATGTGATTGACCTGGACAGGTGAATAATACATTCCCAACAGGCATTCACCATACTGCTTTCACCTATCGTGCTTTTTGATCAGTGCAGATCAGAGTTATCCATCTTCAGTCTTGGAGTGATATTGCGCTGTGCAAGTTTTTATCCCAGTTCATCACTAACACACCTGATTAAAAAAATATAATACCAACTTTTAGTCTGAGCCACGATAAGCTGAACCAGGTGTGGTACTGAAGGGCTGGAACAAAAGCCTGCACACCCAGTAGCTCTCAATGACCCTTTAATGAGTTGGTGAATCATGGCGTATATTAAGAGGAGATGAGGAATGGATACCATTTATACCTACTGAAACGCACCCTTGCTCTTCCCAGAGTGCTGTAGCCCTGCTTTAAACCCTATCAGCCCATTGGGAGCCATGCCCCCAAACCGCGCTCCCCACTCCCTCAGAGTTAGGGGTCTCCATTGTGTGTATGTGCGTGTGTGTATGAGTGGCTCGGAGGGATGGGACCCTGTTCCCAGGAGCTTAGCGTCTCAGCAAGGGGTCTGTGTGTACACTGGCCTTGTCCCCTGGGGGTCCAATGATGCCTGTTTGAAGCCGTCTGCCTTTGTGTCAGTCTAGCAGAGAGAAAAGGGAGGTGACGGAAAGAGCCACGGTAGGACCAGGGGCATTTGCATGGTTGGCATCACTTTCAACTAAAATCCAGAGACCTTGTCTCTTGTGAATGTGAACGTACCCCCATGATTACCGTACACCCCCTCACCCCTCTCATCTCTTCCCCCCAAATCCATAGCGCCATGTATCCCAGAATCCCCCACTTTCCTCCCCGCTACAAACAATAAACAAACTCTGCGAGCAGCGGCGGCCCTCTTAATGAACGGAACCAATTAGGGTCGGGCCCCATGAAGGGAGCTCCCCTATATTGTTTTGTGTCGTTTATTTACATAGTATTTGGGGTAAACAATTGAGGCCAGGCCTCAGATGGGTGCGAAGCAGAGGAGAGCTTGTTTGTTTGGTTTCTAAAAGAGGATGAGCACTTATGGCTCCAGCCCAAATTGCTAATGGGAATTAAACCATGAGGTATTGTGCTGAGATCTGAGTGCCCCCCTCTCCTACATTCACCACCCAAAGGTGGGGAGACAAGTGACTGACATTGGAGGCCAGGCAGGAGGGATGAAGTATTTAAAAAGTGTTTTGCTGGACTCTCTTCCATTCTGTTGCACAGCCTGATGAATAGAGGGGGCGAGAACACTAGATGTCTGTTTTATTTGGGGGTCAGCTCCTCTCTCTGAGAGGGCCAAAGACGATGGGACTCCCTGGCCTGAATAGACTGAGATTGAAACATTTTTCCTGTCTGGCGTGTGTCCCTCACATTGTCTCCCTCTCTGTCTTCAGCCTGAAAGAAACTAAACTACACAGTTATATTCCTGTAGTAGGCTGCAGAACCCATGTGCGGAGAGGGACTTTCAGGCAGTTTATTTGCTTTTCTGTAATGTATGTTCACATGGGAAAATTACATGTCAGATGGATTATGTGTAAATGTTTGAATAGATGTTACCCTGTGTATTCATGGTAGCATAGTTGTTTTTGTTTACATTTTGTCTTGAGCTCTCTTCTCATGAAGTGGGAACAGCTTACTGTACATCTCTTGTAATGAACCAAAACTACACTGTTGATGAGAACCCACATAGGAGATCCCAGGACCCATGTTTCTATAGTAACCCTGTCAACTGACTAACTAGGTGGCCAAGAGGTGTGTGTGTGCATACGTGAGTGTGCGGTTAGAAATTCAGCACCCACATTGTTTGGGTAATTTTTTTCATGTTTTATTTTATTTATTTATTTTACCCCGTTTTGTCCCCAATTTCATGGTATCCAATTGGTAATTACAGTCTTGTCTCATCACTGCAACTCCCGTACGGACTTGGGAGAGGCGAAGGTCGAGAGCCGTGCCTCTGAAACACAACCCAACCAGCCGCACTGCTTCTTGACACAATGCCCACTTAACCCGGAAGCCAGCCGCACCAATGTGTCAGAGGAAACACCGCACACCTGGCAACCATGTCAGCGTGCACTGCGCCAGGCCCAACGCAGGAGTCGCTAGTGCGCGACGGGACAAGGACATCCCTGATGGCCAAACCCTCCCCTAACCCGTACGACACTGGGCCAATTGTGCGCCAGCCCATAGTTCTCCCGGTTGCGGTCGGCTGCGACAGAGCCTGGATTTGAACCCAGAATCTCTAGTGGCACAGCTAGCACTGCGAGGCAATGCCTTAGACCACTGTACCACTCGAGAGGCCGAATCATTGTGGGTGTTGCCTGTAATCCATGGCTTCTGGTTGGAGTATGTACGTACAGTCACTGTGGGGATGACATCATCGATGTACTTATTGATGAAGCCAGTGACTGATGTGGTGTACTCCTCAATGCCATCAGAAGAATCCCAGAACATATTGCAGTCTGTGCTAGCAAAACAGTCATGTAGCTTAGCATCTGCTTCATCTGACCACGTTTTTATTGACTGAGTCACTGGTGCTTCCTGCTTTAGTTTTTGCTTGTAAGCAGAAATCAGGAGGATAGAATTATGGTCAGATTTGCCAAATGGAGGACGATGGAGAGGTTTGTGTGTGTGTGGAGTAAAGGTGGTCTAGAGTTGTTTTCCGTCTGTCATGGTCATTTGACTGATAGTTTGCTTCTGATTGGAGGGAGAATACACTATTCTTTGCCCGTCATGGGAATCAGACCTTGGGCTTTCTTGTAGGCTGCACAGACATCCATAAATCTACCTCTTTGCTAAGTGGGGGAGTTAACAAGGTAGACTGTTGGGGAAGAGAGGATGGTAGAGGGGAGGAAGAGATCGAGAGAGAAAGAAAGAGAGACTGACAGAGACAAAGAAAGTGTCAGACATCCAGAATTAACAAAAGAGAAAGTAACTTGAAATAGAGAGGGAGAGTGAAAGAGAGGTTATAAGGGATCAAGACCAAAAGAGAAAGAGAATGTACTGTACAGTGCCTTCGGAAAATATTCAGACCCCTTGACTTTTTCCACATTTTGTTACGTTACAGCCTTATTCTACAATGTATTAAATTGCTTTTTTCCCTCATCAATCTACACCCAATACCTCATAATGTCAAAGCAAAAACAGGTTTTTAGATTTCCTTTGCTAATTTATAAAAATAATCAGCTCCCTGACCAAGGCCCTTCTCCCCCAATTGTTCAGTTTGGTTAGGCGGCCAGCTCTAGGCAGAGTCTTGGTGGTTCCAAATGTATTCCTTTTAAGAATGATTGAGGCCACTGTATTCTTGGGGGATCTTCAATGCTGCAGATATTTTTTGCTACCCTTCCCCAGATCTGTGCCTCGACACAGTCTCAGAGCTATACAGACAATTCGTTCGACCTCATGGCTTAGTTTTTCTCTGACATGCACTGTCACCTGTGGGACCTTATATAGACATGTGTGTGCCTTTCCAAAGCATGTCCAATCAATTGAATTGACCACAGGTGGATGCCAATGGAGTTGTAGAAACATCTCAAGGATGATCAATGGAAACAGGATGCACCTGAGCTCAGTTTCGAGTCTCATGGCAAAGGGTCTGAATACTTATGTAAATAAGGTATTTATGTTTTGGATTTGAATACATTTGCAAACATTTCTAAAAACCTGTTTTCGCTTTATGATGATGAGATATTGTGTGTGGATTGCCAAGGATTTTTTTCAATTTAATCCATTTTAGAATAAGGCTCTAACGTAACAAAATGTGGAAAAAGTCAACGTGTCTGAATACTTTCCAAAGGCACTGTGTATATAGAGAGAGGGTGGGAGAGCCAGCTAGAGTCAGCTGAAGTGCTTACCTCTAACCCTGGCCTTGCTGCATTCCATCCACTGACTCTTTGGGATTGATGGCCAAAGGAGGTACATAATGTCATTACTGGTACGGCTGCAGTGGCTGGTCTGGGATTTCTCTCTCGGTGGTTCACCGCAGCTCCATTCCGTTCTCCTGCCATCTAAAATCCCTCTCTAAAGTTGCTCAATGTGCCAACCACATGGCCTTTTGAGCCCTGTCCAGCGAGCGCACACACACTGCCTTAATGGAAATTTGATGGATATTATAAAGCCATTCCGGCCTGCATTTCCTGCCTTGAAAAGCGTTCAGTAACCCTCATAAAGAATATGGTTAAGAATCAGGCAGCTGTGCATGCACACACACACACACACACACACACACACACACACACACACACACACACACACACACACACACACACACACACACACACACACACACACACACACACACACACACACACACACACACACACACACACACACACACACACTACACCATAAAAAAAATGGTGTAGGCTATAGAATCTGGTCTGTTTTACATCTCTACTTCCCCATAATGCATTGCGAGTTGACTCAGGTTTCTTTGTTATACATTCTTTCCTCCTTGTTTACGTGTTAGTCTTGATTCACTTTTTAGACAGGTGACGTATATGCAGAATATCTCCTTGGGTGGCCATGTGTGATTCTTTCACTTGTAAAGTACTTTTGTTATATTAGCTCAATATTGCTATGTTGGGCCCACAGACAGTGTGTTAGTGGGGCCCAATATCCCACCGAGCCGAAACCCAGAAAAGCCCAAAATGGGGACCAGCTGAGAAAATACACAGAGGAAGTGATGTCACCGGTCCAAATCCCCCAAAGTCGTCCATTACAGGGTGACGCTGAGACGCTGACCACAAAGAGGGAACATGACACAGGTTTCACAGCGAGCAGAGAGTTGCCACGGGAGATGGTTGTCCTTCACTTTGACATTTCTGTTAACTTGACCCCAACGCCAACGAGCTCAGTTTAGAAGGAAGACAGGAAAAAGGGAGAACAGTTGAGATGTAATTATAGGAGAAGGAAAACACATGCCGGCTGTAGACAGGGGGGTCCTTTCAGAGGAGGCTACACTATGGACTCTGTCAGATAGGAATTATCTCAGAGGGCTTGCATAACACACCTCCAGCAGCAGCCCCAGGAAAGGGCGGGGGGAGGGAGGGGCATGGGGTGACGTGGTTGTTCTTGTTTCTCGGAGTAGAGAAAATGGGAACTGCTTCTTTGTAGAGGGCAGCTGAGGGTTTGTACACAGACGGAGTGTACCATTTCTACAGTTGTTGGGCCAAATGCTAACATTTCTGCACTTTTGTGCAAATCTTCAGTCTATGATGGGATTCGGTGTGGTTCTGTGTGTTCATCTCAAGTTAGGGCAAATAAGACTTCTCCTACCGCTGAAGTCAATTTGATTAATATTATGTTCATTATCTTGGCAAATGAAATAAGTATACTGTAGTTGACTATCCTTATAGATCCACAGCTTTTAATTTATACTGACAGACAATTTTTTTTATTCCTAGTTTGGTTGATTGTTCCATTTTCTTTGTCTGTGACAAAAGTCCAAATTACTTTGTCCACAAAAAACCCTTACCTATACCGTGGCTTACGCACAAATTGAACCCACAATCTTTGTATTGACACCACCATGCTCCGATCAACTGAGCCGTCTGCAATTGAACACTAACCCTCTCCTCTTTATCTGTTCCATTTGCAGCCTGAAGAGTTCGAGGCACTTCACTCACACACCTTCCGGGCGAAGACATTCAAGAAAAGCAAGCACTGTGGGGTGTGCAAACAGACCGTCAGCCAGGAGGGGCTCATCTGCAGAGGTTAGTCCTGAGTGTTACCATGGTAACCATGGTCATCTGGGGTCATCAAAGGGTCATTTGGGGTCTCCCAAGGTCACCGTTGTGGTCACTCTGAGTAATTACACTAAAGTAGCTCTGGGGATGTCAAGGGTTGGCAGGTTTTCAATTCACTCAATGATAGTTTGCTAATCAGGCTTTTAACTAATTTCATTGATTAGATTGATACAGGTAACTGACAAAATAAAGGAAACACTTGAGTAAATGAGGGATACAAAATATATTGAATGCAGGTGCTTCCACACAGTTGTGGTTCCTGAGTTAATTAAGCAATTAAAACAGCCCATCATGCTTAGGTCATGTATAAAAGTTGCCCATTATTTGGGCCACCATGGCTAGAAGAAGAGATCTCTATGACTTTGAAAAAGGGGTCTCAAAGGAGCATAGGGGGTTTAAAGGGTTGTGTGAGTCTCTCTCAGTCACTAGAGCTCAACCCAATTGAATAATTATGGGAAATTCTGGAGCGGCGTCTCAGACAGAGTTTTCCACAACCATCACCAAAAGACCAAATTATGGAATTTCTTGTGCAAGAATGGTGTTGCATTCCTCCAATAAAGTTCCATACACTTGTAGAATCTATGCCAAGGCTCATTGAAGCTGTTCTGGCGGCTCGTGGTGGCCCAACGCCCTATTAAGACACTTTATGTTGATGTTTCCTTTATTTTGACAGTTACCTGTAGCTTGTTTAGTAAGAAAATTGAGTGCTAGCTGGGTACTGAGGATTGAGAATTTGAAGTGGCTAAGTTTTTGTTTGAATTAGATATATACATTATAAAGAGACTATATAAGCAATATAATAATAATATAGCTCTGTGAATCATCAACAGTGGATAGCCCTATATCCACTGCGTTGGCAAACCTACAGGCTAGACAGTAGACACATTGGGCTTGGCTGGTCACTGCTACTTGGCTAGTGGACATGTCTGCTTCTGCTGATAGTGCTGCATCGGGAAGCTGGCAGGTTGTTTGGTCTAGTATCCAGAAGGGAAAGATTTGGCTTGCCTATTTCCCTTCCTCCTGGCACGGTGTGGATATCTTATTCACAGTAAAGGGAAACCGAGGCATTCTCTTGGCTTAGTGTTTAACTCTGAGAGGACCTAGTAAACAAAAAGAATGCATTTTGTTATTACCTTGTAGTTGTACTGTCCTCTTGGAAAGCAGACATTTTTACATAATCATGTGGCTGGCTGCTCCCTACAAAAAAATACTACATTACTAGTAACTACATTATGTCCTTTTGAAAGATTGTTGTTTTTCTGGTAACTGTATTGTAGTCTCTTCCAATTATATTAACCATGATTTATTATCCTCCTGAAATGGGCGTCTCTTATATATATATATTTACAGTCCTCTATGCTGGGTCCTGTGGGTGTTCCAGCTGTCTGTCCCTGCTCTCCCAAAGGGATGTCCTGTTAGGGTAGCCAGAATGCAGAGGATCAATAATTTCCCCATGGACCACAATCGCTTCACTATCACATGGGTCAACCTCTTAGCCACTTACTCTGTGTTTCTGTGTGTGCTACTTTTTTTGCTCTTATTGTGCATGTTTGTGCATACTTTTTCTTTGTGTGTGGTTGTAGTGAGCAAATGTGCATCAGGCCTTACTTGAAGCAAGAGCCCTTGACTCCTGCTGAGAGGCTTATCATGACACTTAAGCACAACTGTTCCAGAGAATGGCTCCCCTGTCAGTCAGCCTGTATAGATAGAATGTAAGAGAAGATAGCTCCCCTGTCAGTCAGCCTGTATACTGTAGATAGATGGTAACAGAGGCTTGGGTATTGAGTTGTCTGCTGTATTGACTACAACATAGCTGGTTCCATAGAGGCAACTGAGTATGGTAGTGTGTGCGCGTGTGTCTGTGTGCACGTGTTTGTACGTAAGTCTGTGTTTTATGTCTATGCTTGCCTGTGTTTGTGAGAGAGAGTTTAAATACATCTGTGTGTGTGTGTGTGTCGTGTCTGGTTGGAGCAGATTTACGAGGGCCAGCCAGTGGGCTCTCAGGAAAGTACAAAGTGAACAATAGAGGCCCACTCAGACAGCAACACACACACTAACAGACTCCATACAAGGACACAGCCTGGAGTAGCCAGCACTGATGAATCACTGAAATTGGTCTTGTCTAAGGACGGAATGAACAAATGTGTTCATAAATCTTTGAATAAGGATTCAGATAAGGAGTTCTCCTTTACTATTTTTAATGAGGTTTGCGAAATATTGGTTAATGTGGTTAATTTTCTTTAAAATTTAGCCTAACAGGGTGGACATTTATGAGTGGGACATGCCGACTAACTACAACAATTTAGTCTTTATATTTATTTAGCTTTGCACCATTGTTTTCCCAGCAAATGATGATGACTTCCTGAATGAGGTGTCATTGTAGGAAGGGGTTGTTTTCTTAAATGGAGAATTACAAACTATATGTGATAACATCTACAATTCTGCGTATGCGACCAATATAGCTGTTGATTTGATTTGAAATAACAGGTTGGAAAGTGATATCAGAGACACACAGAAAAGCTTAAATAAAATAATAATAAATACAATAATCATTAAAGAAATGTTAATGAGAGAGACTTTAAGTAGGACTATAAAATAATGAATAAATATTTAGTATTTTATGGCTTATATTTCTTGTGGAAGTTGATGAATAACACCTGGGGACAAAACACCCACATCCACTGAAAAAGTGTTGAAAATGCATAAAATGTCCTTTCAAGATGCATATTTTTGTGTTTTTAAGGTAAAGACATCAGACCTTATATTTAAAGCCTTTTGGAATCCACATTTTACACTAAATAAGAAGTGATATTTCCTGGGGACAGAAAAGGCACTGCTTGGTAGGAATGACCCAGATGGGGTTTCAGAGTTATTAGTACATCGGCGAGCACTCTGAGGTAATGTGAAGTCATGTTCAGATGTTCCACCCACCCCAACACCCCCTTCCCTTCCGTAACGCTGTTTACAAACACTCATCAGTCACATGGGTTCCCATTCATCATCCCAGCTCCACCACTTCCTCTCCTCTCGCCTGTTGCCAGGATACGTTGCTAGGCTCCATGACAATAGGAGCGTATCCTGGCTGGTGATGCAGGTATTTTCAGCATGTGTTTGTTTCCAGTCAAAAGACTAGACCCTTAGCCTGGTCCCAAATCTGTTTGTGCTGTCTTGCCAACTTCTATGGTCATTTTTTTACGGTAACGTTGACAAGACAGCACAAATAGATGAGCACAATGAAATACAGAAATATATCATTAACATAGGTATTAACACCCCTGAGTCAATACTTTGTAGAAGCACCTTTGGTAGCGATTACATCTGTGAGTCTTTCTGGATTGTGCATGTTTTGCCCGTTATACTTTTCAGAATTCTTCAAGCTCTGTCAAATTGGCTGTTGATTATTGCAGACAACAATTTTCTTTACGTCTTGCCATAGATTTTCAAGTACATTTAAGTCACAGCTGTAACTCGGCTACTCAGTAACATTCACTGTCTTCTTGGTAATCAACTCCAGTGTGGATTTGGCCTTGTGTTTTAGGTTATTGTCCTGCTGAAAGGTGAAATGCTGGTGTAATGCAAATAGTCTGGGTAGCCATTTGATTAGACGTTCAGGAGTCTTATGGCTTGGGGGTAGAAGCTGTTTAGAAGCCTCTTGGACCTAGATTATTTTCGCTCCGGTACCACTTGCCGTGCGGTAGCAGAGAGAATAGTCTATGACTAGGGTGGCTGAAGTATTTAAACATTTTGGGGCCTTCCTCTGACACCGCCTGGTATAGAGGTCATGGATGGCAGGAAGCTTTGCCCCAGTGATGTACTGGGCTGTACGCACTACCCTCTGTAGTGCCTTGCGGTTGGAGGCCGAGCAAGTTGCCATACCAGGCAGTGATGCAACCAGTCAGGATGCTCTTGATGGTGCAGTTGTAGAACCTTTTGAGGATCTGAGGACCCATGCCAAATCTTTTCAGTCTTCTGCCCTCTTCACAACTGTCTTGGTGTGCTTGGACCATGTTAGTTTGTTGGTGATGTGGACTCCAAGGAACTTGAAGCTCTCAACCTTCTCCACTACAATCCCGTCGAAGAGAATGGGGGTGTGCTCGGTCCTCTTTTTCCTGTAGTCCACAATCATTTTCTTTGTCTTGATTATGTTGAGGGAGAGGTTGTTGTCCTGGCACCACATGGCCAGGTCTCTGACCTCGTCCCTATAGGCTGTCTTGTCATTGTCGGTGATTAGGCCTACTACTATTGTGTCATCGGCAAACTTAATGATGGTTTTGGAGTCGTGCCTGGCTGTGTAGTCATGAGTGAACAGGGAGTACAGGAGGGGACTGAGCACGCACCCCTGAGGGGCCCCTGAGTTGAGGATCAGCGTGACGGGCCACCTAAGGGAGGCCTGTCAGGAAGTCCAGGATCCAGTTGCAGAGGGAGGTCTTTAGTCCCAGGGTCCTTAGCTTATTGATGAGCATTGAGGGCACTATGGTGTGGAACGCTGAGCTGTAGTCAATGAATAGCATTCTCACATAGGTGTTCCTTTTGTCCAGGTGGGAAAGGGCAGTGTGGAGTGCAATAGAGATTGCATCATCTGTGGATCTGTTAGGGTGGTATTCAAATTGGTGTGGGTCTAGGGTTTCTGGGATAATGGTGTTGATGTGAGCCATAACCAGCCTTTCAAAGCACTTCATGGCTACAGATGTGAGTGCTATGGGTCGGTAGTCATTTAGGCAGGTTACCTTAGTATTCTTGGGTACAAGGACTATGGTGGTCTGCATAAAACATGTTGATATTACAGACTCGGACAGGGAGAAGTTGAAAATGTAAGTGAAGACACTTGCCAGTTGGTCAGCACATGCTCGGAGTAAACGTCCTGGTAATCCGTCTGGCCCTGCAGCCTTGTAAATGTTGACCTGTTTAAAGGTCTTACTCACATTGGCTGCGGAGAGCGTGATCACGCAGTCTTCCGGAACAGCTGGTGCCCTCATGCATGTTTCAGTGTTATTTGCCTTGAAGCGAGCATAGAAGTAGTTTAGTCTGGTAGGCTCATGTCACTGGGCAGCTCTCGACTGTGCTTCCCTTTGTAGTCTGTAATGGTTTGCAAGCCCTGCCACATCCGACGAGTGTCAGAGCTGGTGTAGTTCAATTTAATCTTAGTCCTACTTTGATGCTTTGCCTGTTTGATGGTTCACGGGGGGCGTAATGGGATTTCTTGTAAGCTTCTGGGTTAGAGTCCCGCTCCTCCAAAGTGGCAGCTCTAGCCTTTAGCTCAATGCGGATGTTGCCTGTAATCCATGGCTTCTGGTTGGAGTATGTACGTACGGTCACTGTGGGGGATGACATCATCGATGCACATATTGATGAAGCCAATGACTGATGTGGTGTACTCCTCAATGCCATCGGATGAATCCCGGAACATATTCCAGTCTGTGCTAGTAAAACAGTCCTGTAGTTTAGCATCTGCTTCATCTGATCATGCTTTTTTTGATCGAGTCACTGGTGCTTCCTGCTTGTAAGCAGGAATCAGGGGGATAGAATTATGGTCAGATTTGCCAAATGGAGTGCGACAAAGAGCTTTGTATGCGTCTCTGTGTGTGGAGTAAAGGTGGTCCAGAGGTTTTTCCCCTCTGGTTGCACATTTAACACGCTGATAGAAATTTGGTTAGACAATTTAAGTTTCCATGCATTAAAGTCCCCGGCCACTAGGAGCTAGGAGCATTTGCCTGTTTGCTTATGGTGGAATACAGCTCATTAAGTGCAGTCTTAGTACCAGTCTCAGTCTGTGGTGGTATGTAGACAGCTACGAAAAATACAGATGAAAACTCTCTAGGTAGATAGTGTGGTCTACAGCTTATCATGAGATACTCTACCTCAGGCGAGCTAAACCTCGAGACTTCCTTAGATATCGTGCACCAGCTGTTATTTACAAAATACATAGTCCGCCGCCCCTTGTCTTACCAGATGCCGTTGTTCTATCCTGCCGATACAGCGTATAACTATCTAATGTTGTTGTTCAGCCACGACTCCGTGAAGCATAAGATATTACAGTTTTGAATGTCCTGTTGGTAGTTTAATCTTCCGTGTAGGTCATCGATTTTATTTTCCAAAGATTGCACATTTGCTAGCAGAATGGAAGGCAGTGAGGGTTTATTCGATCGCCTGCAAATTCTCAGAAGGCACCCCGTCCTCCAGACCCTTTTTCTCCACCTTCTCTTCACGCAAATGACGGGGATCTGTGCCTGTTCTCGGGAAAGCAGTATGTCATTCACATCGGCTCGTCAGACAAGTTAAAGGAAAAAAAGGATTCTGCTAGTTCGTTGTGAGTAATCACAGTTCTGATGTCCAGACGTTATTTTCGGGTCATAAGAGACGGTAGCAGCAACATTATGTACAAAATAAGTAAAAAACAAGTTACAAACAACGCAAAGAAACAAACAAAAAAAGATAATTGATGAGGAACACGTAATACGTCAGCCTTCTTCTCCGGCGCCATCTGTGAGAGTAGATTCTTGGCCCTCACTAGAATAAAAGCTAAATACAGGCACATACTGTGTGTGGAAAATTATTTCAGACAGAGACTCTCTCCAATACAACCCAACATTGCAGAGTTATGTGCATCCTTTCAAGCACACCCTTCTCATTAACCTGTAGTGAGTTATTCACAATTTCCAATGAACAAATTAGGTTTTATATGTATGTAGGTTAAATAAAGAGCCAAATGATTGATTATTATTATATTATTATGTGTGCCCTGGTCCTATAAGAGCTCTTTGTCACTTCCTACGAGCCAGGTTGTGGCAAAAACTCACACTCATTCTTATGTTTAATAAATGTATCGTATAGTGTGTGTGTGGCAGGCTTAAAATGATGGCAAAAAACAACATTTGAGAGTCCACTGACTCTGGTGCTAGAGGGGGTAAGCAGCTGGAGGTTGAATGTTTGAAGGGGTACAGGACTATAAAAAGTTTGGGATTCACTGCTCTAAGAGATATTCAATGACCCGCCTAACTGCGCTCCTTAACACTCACCAGCTAAACTCGGAAGCCAGCCACACCAATGTGTCGGAGGAAGCACCATTCAACATGCGACAGGGGTCAGCCTGCAGGCACTCGGTCCGCCACAAGGAGTCGCTCAAGGCCAATTGTGCGCCGTCCCATGGGACTCCCGGCCATAGCCGGTTGTGGCACAGCCCGGGAATGAACACGGGTCTGTAGTAACGCCTTAGACCTCTGCGTCACTCGGGAGGCCCGAAATATGTATTTCTAAATGAAACGCTGATTAAGTTTGGTGAAAAGTGACTGTATGATTTTGTGTGTTATAATCAGTCAATTGAAAATGTGTTTAGAATTTAGAAACAACTGCCTTTTTGATGATCTGTTTTGAGTTTTCTACAAACTTGTGAAAATTGCACCAAAGTGATTAAAAAAAACTGTAGCGTGTTTAAACATTACTCGTTTCTGTATATAAATAGGCTGTGCTATGGTTTCATTAGTATCTTCTCATTGTCTGTGGCAGTACATCATGTTTGTCTTATTCAGTAAGACATTTTCCAGAGCTAGGAACTTTAATATTCTATGCACCCCCCTGTTTCACTTCATTTTTCTGGCTAGAGGTTAGAACTCAGGTTTTCATCTGGTGTAACACAAGTGCAGGCACTGACACACAACCCCATGTGTACACTCACTCTTCTGCTTCTCTATTGTATAAATATATGCAGGGGAACATACAGTACATCCAAGTATTTACTTAAACATGAGCATGCACGTACAGTATACAAACATTGAAACATCTGGCGTGCAAAAACATGAGAACATACTGTACACACTACAATAAATCTTGACATAAACACTGAAGACCTACGCACATGCATACACGCACACACACACAGACACGTAGATAAACAAAACACACATGCACACACCCACACACACTCAGACACACCTCCCCACCACATGAGGTTGGTGGCAACTTAATTGGGGAGGACAGACTCGTGGTAATGGCAGGAGTGGAATCAGTGGAATGGTATCAAATACATCAAACACATGGTTTCCATTCCATAAGTTCTGTACCAGCCATTATTATGAGCCGTTCTCCCTTCAGCAGCCTCCACTGCACTCAAAACACACACAAACACACACACACACACACACACACACACACACACACACACACACACACACACACACACACACACACACACACACACCATTTCTTTATTTCTCTTACTCTAACATGTTTAGCCACCACTTGCTGAATGAATGAATGAATCAAATTCATTTATAAAGCCCTTTTTACATCAGCCGATGTCACAAAGTGGTATACAGAAACTCAGCCTAAAACCCCAAACAGCAAGCAATGCAGATGTAGAAGCACGTTTTTCCTTTCTAGGAAAAACTCCCTAGAAAGGAAGGAACCTAGGAAGAAACCTAGAAAGGAACCAGGCTTTGAGGGGTGGCCAGTCCTCCTCTGGCTGTGCCGGGTGGAGATTATGTACATGGCCAAGATGTTCAAATATTCATAGATGACCAGCAGGGTCAAAAAGTAATAATGACAGTGGTTGTAGAGGGTGCAACAGGTCAGCACCTCAGGAGTAAATGTCAGTTGGTTTTTCATAGCCGATCATTCAGAGATAGAGGCAGCAGGAGAGAGAGAGAGCGAGAGAGAGAGAGAGAGAGAATTTAAATTCACACAGGACACCGGATAAGACAGGAGAAATACTCCAGATATAACAGACTGACCCTAGCGTCCCGACACATTAACTATTGCAGCATAATTACCTGGAGGCTGAGACAGGAGGGGTCAGGAGACACTGTGGCCCCGTCCGACTATACCCCCGGACTGGGCCAACCAGGCAGGATGTAACCCCACCCTCTTTGCCAAAGCACAGCCCCCACACCACTAGAGGGATATCTTCAAATCACCAACTTACTGTCCTGAGACAAGGCATAGCCCACGAAGATCTCCCCCACGGCACGAACCCGAGGGGGAGCGCCAACCCAGACAGGAAGATCACGTCAGAGACTCAACCCACTCAACTGATGCACCCTTCCTAGGGACGGCATGGAAGAGCACCAGTAAGCCAGTGACTCAGCCCCTGTAATAGGATTAGAGGCAGAAAATCCCAGTGGAGAGAGGGGAACCGGCCAGACAGAGACAGCAAGGGCGGTTTGTTGCTCCAGTGCCTTTCCGTTCACCTTCACACCCCTGGGCCAGACTACACTCAATCATAGGACCTACTGAAGAGATGAGTCTTCAATAAAGATTTAAAGGTCGAGACCGAGTCAGCGTCTCTCACATGGATAGGCAGACCATTCCATGAAAATGGAGCTCTATAGGAGAATGCCCTGCCTCCAGCTGTTTGCTTAGACGCATCTTTGTGCATCTTTGTGTTGGTCCCCTCCCTTTCCTAGTCATTAGCCAAATGAGAAGATCAGATGGATGATCATGACCAGTGGTTCTTCTTTGTATGGTGGATTGGTGTTGTCTCCTCAGTGTAATGTCGTTATCATAATCAGTTAAACAGTCATATGCTGAGATTACCATAACGGCAAGATAGGAGGGGAATTATTCTGTAACATTATGGAGATGGTTTTAAGAAAGCACTAAGCAGTTTATATGCACCCACACACATACGGACCCATTAGCTGTTCGGCGTTGTGTATTGAGATTGTATTAGCTTGTCTAAACATTACTTGTTGCTGTATTTACTGTAAATAGGCTGTGCTGTTTTTTCATTAGTATCTTCTCATTGTCTGTGGCAGTACATCATGTTTGTCTTATTCAGTAAGACATTTTCCAGAGCTAGGAACTTTAACATTCTATGCACCCCCCTGTTTCACTTCGTTTTTCTGGCTAGAGGTTAGAACTCAGGTTTTCATTTGACATTTTAGTCATTTAGCAGACGCTCTTATCCAGAGCAACTTACAGTAGTGAATGCATACATTTCATACATTTATTTTTATTATTTTTGTACTGGCCCCCCATGGGAATCAAACCCATAACCCTGGTGTTGAACACACCATGCTCTACCAACTGAGCCACAGGGAATGACCGGTTAACACAGACACACTAACACAGACCCACATGTGTACGCTCACTCTTGTGCTTCTCTATTGTATAAATATATGCAGGGGAACATACAGTACATCAAAGTATTTACTTAAACATGAGCTTACACATATACATACATTAAAACATTGGGCTTGAAAAAACATGGGAACATACAGTACACACTAACATACATTTTGACAAAAACACTGAACACCTAGGCACATGTATACACGCGAGTACACACACGCAGACACGTAGATTAACAAAACATACAAGTCCACAAATGCACGCACACAAACACACACACACTACTAAACACACACACACAAAAACATGGTTTCTTTATTTCTCTTACTCTAACATGTTTAGTCACCACTTGCTGTATGAAGCATCTTTGTGTTGGTCCCCTCCTTTTCCTAGTCATTAGCCAAATGAGAAGATCAGATGGATGGTCATGACCATTGGTTCTTCTCTGTATGATGGATTGGTGTTGTCTCCTCAGTGTAATGTCGTTATCATAATCAGTTAAACAGTCATATGCTGAGATTACCATAACGGCAAGATAGGAGGGGAATTATTCTGTAACATTATGGAGATGGTTTTAAGAAAGCACTAAGCAGTTTATATGCACACACACACACACACACACACACACACACACACACACACACACACACACACACACACACACACACACACACACACACACACACACACACACACACACACACACACACACACACACACAGCTGTTGGGCCTCAGCTTCACACTCACCCCAACAAGCGGTTGATTGGACCTCCATGTCCTTATTGGAAAACAGCCTTTCTGTTTTGTTGACGTTATACTTCCACTGCCCCCTACTGGATTTCTCTAGACATTACAGGTCAATGGCCCTATCGTAATGCTGTTTTAGACTTAGAACACTGTTTTCAGGTACATTTCTTTTTCCTCATCAGTTAAATGCACATGATGATAATAACATGACAAGGCTGAAAGTTAGCAGATTGTGGCCTCCAAGGACAATCTTGGCACAATTGCTGTTCAGTTAAGACATGCAGAAATGCTGTTGAGTCAAGTCCACCACCAGAGGGTAGCAGAACAACAAATATGCTGCTTCTACAGGCCAGCCGACCAAACGACCTCTCCTTACCCACCATACTGCAGCAAACAGACTGACCACCCACATAGGTATTTGACAGTGCAGAGACTACTTGAATAAAATGGATTATGAATATGAATTTAATCTGTGCTCAGAAAGGTTACCTTTCACATATACAGTACCGTTCAAAAGTTTGGGGTCACTTAGAAATGTCCTTGGTTTTGAAAGAAAAGCAACATTTTTTGTTCATTAAAATAACATAATATAGATAAGAAATACAGTGTAGACATTGTTAATGTTGTATATGACTATTGTAGCTGGAAACGACATATTTTTTTATGGAATATCTACATAGGCGTACAGAGGCCCATTATCAGCAACCATCACTCCTGTGTTCCAATGGCACATTGTGTTAGCTAATCCAAGTTTATCATTTTAAAAGGCTAATTGATCATTAGAAAACCCTTTTGCAATTATGTTAGCACAGTTGATAACGGTTGTTGTTGATTAAAGAAGCAATAAAACTGGCCTTTTTTAGACTCGTTGAGTATCTGGAGCATCACTGTTTGTGGGTTAGATTACAGGCTCAAAATGTCTAGAAACAAAGTACTTTCTTCTGAAACTCGTCAGTCTATTCTTGTTCTGAGAAATGAAGGCTATTCCATGTGAGAAATTGCAAAGAAACTGAAGATCTCGTACAACACTGTGTACTACTCCCTTCACAGAACAGAGCAAACTGGCTCTAACTAGAATAGAAAGAGAAATGGGAGGCCCCGGTCCACAACTGAGCAAGAGGACAAGAACATTAGAGTGTCTAGTTTGAGAAACAGACGCCTCACAAGTCCTCAACTGGCAGCTTCATTAAATAGTACCCGCAAAACACCAGTCTCAACGTCAACAGTGAAGAGGCGACTCGGGGATGCTGGCCTTCTAGGCAGAATTGGTCTGATGAAACCAAGATTGAACTCTTTGGCCTGAATGCCAAGCGTCACGTCTGGAGGAAACCTGGCACCACCCCTAAGGTGAAGCATGGTGGTGGCAGCATCATGCTGTGGGGATGTTTTTCAGCGGCAGGGACTGGGAGACTAGTTATGATCTAGGGAAAGATGAATGGAGCAAAGTACAGAGAGATCCTTGATGAAAACCTGCTCCAGTGTGCTCAGGACCTCAGACTGGGGCGAAGGTTCACCTTCCAACAGGACAATGACCCTAAGCACACAGCCAAGACAATGCAGGAGTGGCTTCGGGACAAGTCTCTGAATGTCATTGAATGGCCCAGCCTGAGCCCAACGATCCCCATCCAGCTGACAGAATGAGAGGATCTGCAGAGAAGAATGGGAGAAACTCCCCAAATACAGGTGTGCCAAGCTTGTTATACCCAAGAATACTTTAGGCTGTAATCACTGCCAAGGGTGCTTCAACAAGTACTGAGTAAAGGGTCTGAATACTTACATAAATGTGATATTTCAGTTTTTGTTTCTCAATAAATTTGAAAAACAATCTACAATCTGTTTTTGTTTGTCATTATGGGGTATTGTGTGTAGATTGATGGAAAAACAATTAATCAAGTTTAGAGTAAGGCTGTAATGTAATTTGAGAGAAATGTGTTTTTTTGTGCATATGAAACATTTCTGGGATCTTTTATTTCAGTTCATGAAACTGCAACACTTTACATGTTGAGTTTAGATTTTTGTTCAGTGTAGTTAATAGTTAACAAACATATTGTATAGAGAATGCACTTTTACCTCGTGGCTCCAACGTGAGCTGTGCTATAAACATCAATTAAGGGATTGCTAGTGAACTATGCAGACTACATTGGCTAGTTTGAGAACCATGGTACCATCTCTGTTTTTTGCAACACTCCCATTTCATTACTGAAATAACACACTCTGCACAACACTTGTGTAAGACGCAGCCCCTTCGACAGACTGGAATATGTATCAAAGGAAACAGCTGGTTAAACAAACCAGTTTCGATATACCCTATACTCTGGAAATTCATATAGAAAATCTAGTTATGGAAACAAATGTTCTGGACTTTCCTATTCTACGAAAATCTCCCCACAGCCAACTCCCATCCACCACATGGTTTGGGGGAGATATTCTTCTCAGGATATTACCTATTCCCCTCGAAACCTCCTCACAGGAAGAAACGCCTCGGTCAGTCAAAACTTAACACCTGAGTTAACAAGGACAAGGGGGTGGCCAGCCAACGTGAGACTGTTGACCGATGATACTGTAGGTGTGTAGAGGACGGAGCAGTAAGACTCAGAACAGAAGAATGGTGGAGGTAGGGGTATGACATAGGAATGTTTGTACCTGCAGACAAAAGTATGCATGCTAGAGGTCTTCACGGGTCCAACAGACCCAAAATTCCGAGACTCGACCCGGGTACCCGAGCGGGCCCATGTCCTAAATTCTGGCTTTTGTCTCAGATCTGGGTCAGGTCTGATATAATTGCCACGAGTCTCGGTTATGTGCAATTAAAATGTACCGACTGGACCCATCCTCTGTTATTTTAATGTGTGTGAGGTGATGAGAACTGTGTGAGCTTGTAATCTGTGTCAGCCAATTGCAACTCAATAAAACGTATAGCTTATGTCCAGCTGAAACTGGTCCCGGCTGCTCACCTCACGTGCGCCTGCTGCTGATGAGATAGAGAGCGAGTGAAAGGAGCTTTGGCCTTGGCTACTGTTGATTATGAAGATGGAGGCCTTTTTAATTTAAGTAAAAGGAAAGTTCTAAGAGAAAAAGTATAGTGAAAAGAAGCCTACAAGGGGAATGTCTTCTGGGACATGTTTTAGTGGACAAAGATGAGAAGAACGTTGGTGCGGCCAAATGGACTGTTTGTGCAACTCGCTATTCAGGTTTGATACAGCTTTTATTTATTTATTTTCATATTTATTATCATTTGTTTTATTATTGTTATTGTATATCATTATTATTATTTTAGGCCTACAGTGTTTAAGCATCTAAACTAGGTCTTTATACATGCAAAAACTGTTTTGTTTCATTTTGTTGATACGTTTTCTTTGGCCAAATTTTTATGTTGATCTGATAGGTCTAGATGTAGTTCATTTAATTGTATTTTTAAGCTGTATGATGATATTAATAATACAATAATAAAAATTATGATAATACAAATAGCAATACATTATCATTATTAATTTTCCACAAGATGCAAAACTTAATTTAATGCTGCAATACACTGTGTACAAAACATGAATATAACGAGTGCGCTAAGTTAGGACGCAAGTTTAGGGAGGGAGTGTTTTAATAAAATAAACGTAACATAATACAAAACAGGAAACACGAACGACCCACAGACAAGAAACAGAAACCATAATGCCCGGGGAAGGAACCAAAGGGAGTGACATACATAGGTAAGGTAATCAGGGAGGTGATGGAGTCCAGGTGAGTCTAATGACACGCAGGTGAAACAATGGTGACAAGTGTGCGCCATAACGAGCAGCCTGGTGACCTAGAGGCCGGAGAGGGAGCACACATGACAATTAAGGACACCTGCTCTTTCCATGAAATAGACTGACCAGGTAAATCCACGTGAAAGCTATGATCCCTTCTTGATGTCACTTGTTAAATCCACTTCAATCAGTGTAGACGAAGAGGAGGAGACATATCAAAGAAGGGATTTTAAGCCTTGAGACAATTGATACATGGATTGTGTACATGTGTGACATTCAGAGGGTGAATGGGCAAGTTTCCCGTGTGTATCAAGAATGGTCCACCACCAAAAGTCTATCCAGTCAGTGGTGTAAAGTACTTAAGTAAAAAATACTTAAAAGTACTACTTAAGTAGTTTTTTTGGGTATCTGTACTTTAGTTTACTATTTTATATTTTTGACAACTTTTACTTTTACTTCTCTACATTCCTAAGGAAAATAATGTACTTTTTACTCCATACATTTTCCCTGACACCCCAAAATACTTTTGAATGCTTAGCATGAAAGGAAAACAGTCCAATTCACGCACGTCTCAAGAGAACATCCCTGGTCATCCCTACTGCCTCTGGTCTGGCGGACTCACTAAACACAAAATGCTTAATTTGTAAATTAAGTCTGAGTGTTAGAGTGTGCCCCTGGCTATCCGTAAATGAAATAAACAAGAAAATCGTGCCGTCTGGTTTGCTTAATATAAAGAATGTGACATTATTTCTACTTTTCCTTTTCCTTTTGATACTTAAGTATATTTGAGCAACTACATTTACTTTTGATACTTAAGTATATTTAAAACCAATTACTTTTAGACTTTTACTCAAGTAGTATTTTGTTGGATGACTTTCACTTTTCCTTGATTCGTTTTGTGTTAAGGTAACTTTACTTTTACTCAAGTATGACAATTGGGTACTTTTTCCACCACCTCATGCAGCCAACTTGACACAACTGTGGGAAGCATTGGAGTCAACATGGGCCAGCATACCTGTGGAACGCTTTCGACACCTTGTAGAGTCCATGCCCGATGAATTGAGGCGGTTCTTAGGGCAAAAGGGGGGGTGCAACTCAATATTAGGAAGGTGTCCTTAATGTTTTGTACACTCAGTGTATAATAACCTGTTCGTATTTTCCCTATAAACAGTGATTTGACTTAGGCCTGCTTTTGATATTACCTTAATAAAATTAAGAAACTTTATTGTTTTATGGCTATTATTAGGCTTAGCTATGCAGGCCTATGAAGGCAGTGCGCACCAGCTTTACAAATGACTCCCACAGTTGAACTTGAGGTGAGGAAGAATGTTATAATGCTTATCTTTATGTTAAAAAAATTCAGATAGAAAATGATGGACTTATCCTCTTTCTGTACACCTATATCTGTAAAGAAGTAGTATAAAGAAATGCATGTCGGTGTCGGGAAATGTGTCCGGCGTATCTCTATCTTTCTCGCGGCCTCTCTAGGCCTAAGCTTCTCTTCCTTTATATTTATATTTTAAATATTCATATCATACAGTGGATGCCTAGGCCTATAGGCATACTGTATATGCATGAACTGCCCTGATGCATTTAGTGCTTATATCGCTGACAGCTGAGCCATGAGGTGGACAAATATTATTTTTGAAAAGTAAAAAACAATTAAACAATAGGCTATAAAGTTTTGAATATGCTACACATCAAAACACAACAAATATATTTTTGTAATTTGTTACAGGCAGTTTTTAAGGACATGTAACTGTGGATCATTTGGCCAATATCGCTCGTTTATTGATGCGATGACAGTGCTCGGTCTGAGGTTTCTTTCTCTGTCTGTTTCTACTCTCGGATCTCAACGGGTCTCATGTATCCGAACCGGCACTGGTCTATTTGGGTCTGTTTATCCACAGGCGCGATGCACAGCTTAATTTAATGCCGCAATTTAATAACGTTCGTATTTTCCCTATAAACAATGACCTGACTTATGCCTACTTTTGATATTACCCTAATAAAGTTACAAAACTTTTGTGAAGGTTTGGTGTGGTATGGCTATTATTAGGCTTAGCTAAGACCTCGTAATGCACACACACGCACACACACACACACACACACTCACACACACACACCCACACACAAATACACACACGCTTCCATCACACCCCATCACAGTCACCTGTCACCCCAGTTAGTCACACTGTAAAACAGAAATTGTCCAGTAAAGTTACTGCACTTTATTTTACAGTACAGCTGCTCTAATCCATTTTATGGTAATCAATTGTATAGTACCCAAAATTTTACTGTAATATAATTTACATTATAAACTGGGTGGTTCGAGCTCTGAATGCTGATTGGCTGACAGCCGTTGTATATCAGACCATATACCATGGGTATGACAAAACATGCTAGCAGATACCCATAGACTTCAAATCAATCCGCTAAAGCTTGTTAGCACTGGATTGTGAAACTAGTGATGTTACGTTTGATACCGGAGCTCCAAGGTATGCGTTGAAATAAGCAGCTAACTTCGAAACAGTGTGCCAATGTGTGTATCACTTTATCAGAAGTACTTCATCAGTAACGCCCGAATCCTCATTTCGTTTCGTGTTTTTTCTCGCAAAATGCGAGATCCCACTGGTTTTGCCATGGTTTCGGTGCTTTCTTCTATTCCAAGCTTCTTTCAAACACCGACCTCTACTGGACACGTACTTACAAATATAGTTAGGATTTTGTACATGTCGTTTCACCTGACCAGTAGCTTAGCAGGTAGAGTAGGACACTATGGAAAATTCAGGAATGTGAGGGTTGGAGGTCCAATCCCATTGAAATTGTTTTATGTTAAACCACACTTTCTGTACTGTTCAAATAATTTCTTTTATTTAGTATAGTATAAGCTTCTGTCTTAAGCATCCTAAAAAATGTCATAGATTCCATTACAAAACAACTAGTAAAGCATTAAATACACACACACATTGCACAAGATTACTTCGACCTTTAAAGTAATCTTGGTATTCCAACTGATTATAGATGAATAAAGCTGACGATTTACTGCAGCGCCAAAGAATTTTGATGGAAGCAGTTGCAATTTTTTTTTTTTAAATATCTGATAATCACATGCTGCTATTTATTGCTGACCAGCATCACTAATGTGCATTGTGAACAGATAATGAAGCTCTGAGTAATGAACCGTTTTCTGGCATAATTTGGTAAACGTGTCGAAGCCTTCAGACAGCCTTGGTTTCCAAACACTATGCGAAACTACCTCTTAACTTCCTTCATACGGGACACAGTGACATAACAATGGTATCCACAAGTTTATCTGACTCTGGGGAAGTAGATAAAAGGCCATAATCCTAAAGTATCCCTTTAAATTGGTACAGTACTCTCACTAACAGGTGCAACAAATACGGCTACTTACAAGGCATGCCTTTAAATAGGTTAATGAGACAGCGATTCTTTCTCCTCCCACAATACTTTTCCACAATGCACTGTCATTTAAAGTATGCTGCAGTAAATATATACCACAAACAGTGATACAATACATTATTGTTTAATTGTTTTGATAATAAAATCAGAAATTGATAATAGTGAATATTAAATTATACATTACAGCATACTAACGGATAGTTGGTTTTTTACTTGCACTTTATGCCTTAACAAAGCTTCTAAACTGAAAGTGACTACAGGGCAAAACATGTCAAAAGGACATGGCTAGCCACTCAACCATTAAAGGTTAGAGACTTGCTACCACTGATCTGTTTCCTATACAGTATATATGTAATTGTTAGGGAATTACTTCCACGTATCCCTTCAATTGGTACAGCACTCTCACTAACGAGTGCAACACATATAGCCTCTTGTGAGACAAGTCTCAAAGTATGTTAATGAGTGTGACACAACAATACCATGCACCCACTAGTGTTCAAAGGGTTTATAGAATTCCTCAGATACAGTATATTACTGTATTCGGTGGGGTTACAGCACTCTCACTCATGGGTACAACAAACACCTTAAAATATGTTAATGAGCCAGAGACTATTTCCTTGCCCACACAATTTTCCCACAATGCATCATCATTAATACTGTGAAACACATTTTGCTGTGAAATTACAGAAAGGTCTTACAGTGTGCTATAACCCAAATGTACTGTATTTTACTGTGGATTCTACAATAGTCTACTGTATTCAGTTTATTGAGTATCATACTATCAGTAATACAGTACGTTACTGATAAAATTACAAAAACTGCTAACAGTGCAGCAGTGCGTGTGGCTGGTTTGTTTGTATGGTTACTCGGCATGTTAGCAGCACATACAGCAGGAGGTAAATATTTACTCTGGTAGATACACTGCTGCCCCGGTGAGGGATGGTGGTTTGGAAACTTGTGCAGCTGTGGTATGCTAAGCACATTGTTTGGGCCTAAGTATTAAAGGTCAAAGTAATCTTGTGCAAAGTGGGTGTGTGTGTTTATGTGTCTGTCATAATGTACAGTAATGGGCAGAGCAGGGTGTTTACATGTACATCTACCAACTGAGCCTGTGGCTCAGTTGGTTGAGCATGGTGTTTGCAACGCCAGCATGGTGTGTGCAACGCCAGGGTTGTGGGTTTGATTCCCACGGGGGGCCAGTACAAAAAAAAATAAAAAATGTATACATTCACTACTGTAAGTTGCTGTGGATAAGAGTGTGTGTGTGTGTGTGTGTGTGTGTGTGTGTGTGTGTGTGTGTGTGTGTGTTGTATGTGCCCTATAGGGTGTGTGTGGAAATAGCCCAGCCCTGCTCTCCCTCAAGCTGGGCTTAGCCCATCCCTTTGGGAGTCCTGACCCATTACAAAGGACCCGGGTGAGGAAATAGCCCTAGCCCCATTCCCTCCCTCATTCCTCAAGCCATGAGTCAGATAGGAACCAGCCCCTCAATGCTCCTCATCATCTCTTCCATGTGGACCAACACCCAACTCCCATTGCTTGCTAACGGCTATCCTATATCCACCCCCCCTTTCTTTATTTTCTTGCGTATTCTCGCATTTTCTCTCACTTTCTCCCCTTCTTTTCTTTCATCTCCCTGGTTTTGGACCTCCGTCTCTGTGTCCTCTTCTAATCCATCCTTCCCTTGTCTTCTCCCCGGCCTCCTCTCCTTTTCTAGCACATCATATCTCAATGTATCTCCTCTACTCAGGCCTCCTCTCTCGCCTCTCTTCTCTACCCACAACTCTATCCCTCATCTTCATCCCTTCTTAACCCTCTCCTTTGTTCCCCTTCTTTCTTTCATTCTCCCCTGTTTACACTGCAGAGCTCTAACTTCCTAACAAGGCAAAAGCCTGACCGGGTCCTTCTGAGCTGGCCACCTTCACACCCAATATGGAAGTTCTCCCCTCTCTGTCTTTCACTCTTCCCCAGGGGAGTATGCTTACTCAGGGATCACGTGCTGGGAACAGAGCTGGTCAGTGTATCTGCACCGTGTGGTGAGGTGGGAGGAGCGTAGATTGGTGCTATTCCAGAGACAAATATAGTGTAGTGTTTTCTCTTTTTGGTAGTACATGAGTTGAGCTCTTGCTCAATCTCTTGTGTGCTATACTTCAGCAATAAGGCACAAGAGGCCGCGCAATATCAAGAATATAGTCACATGTAAATGGAGTTGTTCTTACCGACGCGTAAAGGTGAATTACTTTTAGTATTTAAACAGTGCCGTGCTCTTTGACTGGATAAAATAAGTCCATTGTGCTGGACCCTGGGAACCAGCGTCTCCTCTGGGTTGGAGCATCATGGTATTCATTTTCACTCTGCCACACTCCTCCCAATGAGGCCTTTAATTAAACACTCAAAGTGGCTCTCAAATGTTACCCCCTCATGTGCAAATGTAGTCTGATGTGCCTAAATATAAACAAAATTCTATGAACTAATTAGATGGTTGGGCTATTTATATTCATTCAGATTTACTTTTGAGGTAAAAATGATCTCGTAGTATTTTTTGTGAAGTAAGATAAAGTGAATGCCCCAATCCTGAGCACTGATGGTAACTGTAATCCTGTGAGTGATATGTTGTACACGACCCACTGGTATGGTATAATATGGTCTAAAATTAGTATGGTTAGTGTAATTTGGAGTATGGTGCATCTCTTTCCAGCTTGGATGATTCTCCCCCTGTAGTTAGAACCAAACCCAGACAAGCATCTCAGACCCCCAGGCCCTGCACATACTCCAAATTAGACTAGCTATACTAATTTCTCCAGGCCCTGCACAACTCTCTCCAGGCCCTGCACATCTACCATAATCCAACTCCAAGGTTAGCACAGGAGGCCACATGCTAAGAAAAACATCCCGTGAAGCCCCCCTCCCTCTCCTCTGCTTCCAACTTGATAGGAACCCCATTTCACACAATGAGGGGAGGGGCCGTATTTAATCTTCAAATCAAAGACTTAAAGGAATAGTTCGGGATTTTGGCAATGAGGCCCTTTATCTAGTTCCCCAGAGTCAGATGAACTAGTGGATACCATTTTGAAGGAAGTTAGTATGAAGGAAGTTAGTGCTAGTTTCACGAGCCAATGCTAACAAGGGTTAGTGCAATGACTGGAAGTCTGCATGCTAGCTGTTCCCACAGACTCCCAGTCATTGTGCTAAATCTACAGTGAGGGAAAAAAGTATTTGATCCCCTGCTGATTTTGTACGTTTGCCCACTGACAAAGAAATGATCAGTCTATAATTTTAATGGTAGGTTTATTTGAACAGTGAGAGACAGAATAACAACAACAAAATCCAGAAAAACACGTCAACAATGAAATAAGTATTTGACCAATCTGCAAAACATGACTTAGTACTTGGTGGCAAAACCCTTGTTGGCAATCACAGAGATCAGACATTTCTTGTAGTTGGCCACCAGGTTTGCACACATCTCAGGAGGGATTTTGTCCCAATCCTCTTTGCAGATCTTCTCCAAGTCATTACAGTTTCGAGGCTGACGTTTAGCAACTCGAACCTTCAGCTCCCTCCACATATTTTCTATGGGATTAAGGTTTGGAGACTGGCTAGGCCACTCCAGGACCTTAATGTGCTTCTTCTTGAGCCACTCCATTGTTGCCTTGGCCATGTGTTTTGGTTCATTGTCATGCTGGAATACCCATCCACGACCCATTTTCAATGCCCTGGCTGAGGGAAGGAGGTTCTCACCCAAGATTTGACGGTACATGGCCCCATCCATCGTCCATTTGATGCGGTGAAGTTGTCCTGTCCCCTTAGCAGAAAAACACCCCCAAGCATAATGTTTCCACCTCCATGTTTGACGGTGGGGATGGTGTCTTGGGGTCATAGGCAGCATTCCTCCTCCTCCAAACACGGCGAGTTGAGTTGATGCCAAAGAGCTCCATTTTGGTCTCATCTGACCACAACACTTTCACCCAGTTGTCCTCTGAATCATTCAGATGTTCATTGGCAAACTTCAGACGGGCATGTATATGTGCTTTCTTGAGCAGGGGGACCTTGCGGGCGCTGCAGGATTTCAGTCCTTCACGGTGTAGTGTGTTACCAATTGTTTTCTTGGTGACTATGGTCCCAGCTGCCTTGAGATCATTGACAAGATCCTCCCGTGTAGTTCTGGGCTGATTCCTCACCGTTCTCATGACCATTGCAACTCCACAAGGTGAGATCTTGCATGGAGCCCCAGGCCGAGGGAGATTGACAGTTCTTTTGTGTTTCTTCCATTTGCGAATAATCTCACCAACTGTTGTCACCTTCTCACCAAGCTGCTTGGCGATGGTCTTGTAGCCCATTCCAGCCTTGTGTAGGTCTACAATCTTGTTCCTGACATCCTTGGAGAGCTCTTTGGTCTTGGCCATGGTGGAGAGTTTGGAATCTGATTGATTGATTGCTTCTGTGGACAGGTGTTTTTTATACAGCTAACAAGCTGAGATTAGGAGCACTCCCTTTAACCTCTCTGGGAAATGTGGGACGCTAGCGTCCACCCGCGGGACACACTATTCAACAGCCAGTGAAATAGCAGGGCACCAAATTCAAAACAACAAAAATCTCATAATTCAAATTTCTCAAACATACAACTATTTTACACCATTTTAAAGATTAACTTCTCGTTAATCCAACCACATTGTCCGATTTCAAAAAAGCTTTACGGCGAAAGCATAGCATTAGATTATGTTACGACAGCGCCGAGACAAGAAAACCACACAGCCATTTTCCAAGCAAGGAGAGTCGTCACAAAAACCAGAAATACAGCTAAAATTCATCACTAACCTTTGATGATCTTCATCAGATGGCACTCATAGGACTTCATGTTACACAATATATGTATGTTTTGCTCGATAAAGTTCATATTTATATCCACAAAAAAAACATTTTACATTGGCGTGTAATGTTCAGAAATGTTTTGCCTTCCAAAACATCCGGTGAATGAGCACATCAATTTACAGAAATACTCATCATAAACGTTGATAAAATATTAAACTGTTATTCAAAGAATTATAGATACACTTCTCCTTAATGCAACCGCTGTGTCAGATTTCAAAAAAACTTTACAGCGAAAGCACACTTTGCAATAATCTGAGTACAGCGCTCAGAGACGAAACCAAACCCACCATTTTGTGAAGTCAACAAAACTCAGAAATAACATTATAAATATTCACTTACCTTTGATGATCTTCGTCGGAATGCACTCCCAATAATCCCAGTTCCCCAATAAATGTTCATTTGTTTCGATAAAGTCCATATATATGTCCAAATACCTCCTTTTTGTTTGCGCGTTCGGTAGAGTACTCCAAATGCACTGTGCTCGTGCAGTTAAGTTCAGACGAAAAGTCAAAAAAGTTATATTACAGACGATGTATAGAATGTCAAACGATGTATAGAATCAATCTTTAGGATGTTTTTATCATAAATTCTCCATAACATTCCAACCGGACAATTCCTTTGTCTTCAAAAAAGATAAGGAACACAGCTAACTCTCACGGGAGTGCGTGCCACTGAGCTCATGTCATTTTCTCACTCATCTACTTCCAGGAGCACTTGTTCTCTCCCCATTCACAGTAGAAGCATGAAACACACGTTCTAAAGACTGTTGACATCTAGTGGAATCCTTAGGAAGTGCAAAATGAACCCTAAGTCACTGTATACTGGATCGGGAATCACTTGAAAAACTACAAACCTCAGATTTCCACACTTCCTGGTTGGATTTTTCTCAGGTTTTTGCCTGCCATATGAGTTCTGTTATACTCACAGACATCATTCAAACCGTTTTAGAAACTTTGGATAGAAAACTCAGAGTGTTTTCTATCCAAATCTACTAATAATATGCATATCCTACCTTCTGGGCCCGAGTAGCAGGCAGTTTAATTTGGGCACGTCATTCATCTGAATTTCCAAATACTGCCTCCTGTCACTAAAAAGTTAAGAGTGTGCTCCTAATCTCAGCTCGTTACCTGTATAAAAGACACCTGGGAGCCAGAAATCTTTCTGATTGAGAGGGGGTCAAATACTTATTTCCCTCATTAAAATGCAAATAAATGTATAACATTTTTGACTTGTGTTTTTCTGGATTTCTTTGTTGTTATTCTGTCTCTCACTGTTCAAATAAACTTACCATTAAAATTATAGACTGATAATTTCTTTGTCAGTGGGCAAACGTACAAAATCAGCAGGGGATCAAATACTTTTTTCCCTCACTGTAGTTAGCAACTTCCTTCAAACAACACACAGAAACATACAAATGGTATACACAAATTCATTTGACTTTGGGGAAGTAGAAAAAGGGTCTCATTGCCAAAATCCCGAACTACCCCTGTAAGGGCTATTCATATTAGATATTACACTCACATATAAAAATGTGGCTTGTGGCGAGATTCAGGAAGAATCACATATTACATAAGGTGTGGTGGGGTTCCAGAGAAAGCATAGATTTTTCATACTGGAATTGGAAAGCGTCCGCTTGAGCCCCCTGAACGGCCTTTTGATTTTCAAACCTTTGAGGGGATCATCTGTGGCTGACAATTTATGACATTCTGGGCCAGGTGCTTTCCCCGTTGACCCCACATTTGTAGAAACAGCAGGGGATCACAGAATTGGAAGGAGGGAGGGAATGAGGGAGAGAAATAGAGAGAGAAACAGCACATAAGATAATGTTTTTAAACTTCAATGGCTAGCAGGCCACTGTTGTGAGGTCCTGAATGGTCCAACTCACGCCTAACATACTGTCTTTCGGGTATCCAAATTGGATGTAACTCATCTTCCCACTCCCTCACCATTTTGTCGACTTTCATTTGCACTTGTACTTGCATGCCTATTTTCATTACCTCTTCCAATTCCTTTTCCCGGGATATAACTCTTAAACTCATAGTCATAAATTGGTTTTACACTCCAAAAGAACCCTTCCAGTCTTTCTGCTCTTTCTGCTCTCTTATATCAACTACTCAAAGCTGGGTAAGGTGGAATGATGTGCAGACCCAAGACACCCAAGACCCCATCCACAGTGTATGATCCATGTCTCTGATACAAGGCCAAAAGCCCAATAGCACCAAACCTCAGACCCCAGGACTGGGCAGCATCAGTCTTTAACAGCCAATAATATTTGACTGAACATAGAGTAAACATGTTGATGAACTTGGACGAGGCCCTAGTGTTCCAATACTCTCTTTTAATTTACTCAATATCACGTTTCATTATGCTGAGCAATGTTTAAATTTAATTTAGCAGAAATGTATGTTTGAATTTCTAGGAAATGTAAACTAACTGAACTTCTGTTTTTTTCCTGTCTTCTAGTGTGCCGGCTGACTTGCCACAAGAAATGTGAAATAAAGGTAAGAGCAACAGCTTTTCTCATCTTCCAGGCAATGCACACATAGACATTTCAGCACTCTTATGTTGCGTCAACAGAATAGGAATGCAGTCTTGTTAGACAGCTACGGCTTTTAGATGTACTGTAGGTTGTCATGAACTGTCATTCCGACTTATGCCACCACATCCCATCTCTAATTCAAGTGCACGACAGCCTTAGGTAGGCATTGTGACTGAACATTCCAAGTGTAACTGTACGAAGACTATTATCCTCAGTTGGCGCTTAGTGCTCTAGTGAGCTCTACTCTCTCTCCACCAAAGCCAAGCAGAGCTTATTAGAAGGAAATGTTCTGTTGATGAAGCGGATGGGGCCTCGCCTGGAACAGTGTTCCTGCACTCCGAACATCGGAGGAATCTGAAAACAACTGCAAGCTGTCCCAGCATGTGTTTGATTTGGCTGAACCCTTGCATGTTCGAGATCACCCCCTTCTAAAAATGAACCCCTCGCTGCATTGTCTATTGGCTTGTTACATAATGGACTTGTTTTTGAAGCAGGGGCACATAGAAGAAGATGGGACGGAGTGGAGGAAAGAGAAAGAGAAAGGCAGGGAGGGAGGGCTGGGTGTGGAGACTTTAGACGTATAGCACCCACCCTCCTCAATGTGCACACACACACATGCACACACGCACAAACACACCCAGACCATACATCACCGCCCTTCATCTGGCAGCCATTACTGAAATGGTCCGGAGCTGCCAGCTCTACCCACTACCCTACTCCAGCTCGGACTGACAGGAAATACCAGGGGTGCATAGCGGCCTGGCAAGGGGGGCAAAGGGTTCCAATGGTTTACCAGTCAGCCTCATAGGAGTGGTGAAGACAAATTAGCACAAGCTAAAGCGCAATGCATCTGGTGGATGATTGTCTAATTCAATGTAGAAAAGAAACGATGTTTGTCTGAAGTCGAAAAAGAAAGAAAATTCACATAAGCACCACAATGCCTACTCCACACATGTTCTACCGAGGTTGTCTAGCATACAGTTTTAACCAACTCAGATAAATGATTAAATACGTAAGTAAATAAATAGCCGCCCATTGTTTTGAGGGAAAGTTCTGAAGCAGTGAGTAATGACCAGCCCATGTGACCTCTTATCTCCACGGTCTGATGGTTCTTAAAATGACAACAAGCTGTATTTCAATCAACACTCCTCGCTACAAATACACACACGTCCTGTTTTCACATCACATTCATGACCCCACGACTAAGCTGACATTAATAATACGATTGAAACCAATAAGATGAGTTGGGGGGGGGGGGCATACTGTATAAAGCCTGAAATAACAAAAGATTAAATAGTGTTCTCTCTTGTTGGTGTTGTTGTTGGAGTTCTTTGCTAGGAAGAAATGTGTTTGGGAATTCTGTGAAGCCAAGGTTGATTTGTGAAGACAGGTCCGGAACGCAGATGCTCTTTCTTCATTAAATTGTGATGAGAGTACGATTCAAAATACTCCCAATCAGCAAACATGGGAAAAAATGGACAAACCTCCCTTTTCTCTAATCATAGAAATGTTCCCTCTGCAATTATCCTTGGCAGCTTGCAATTCACTTTTAGCCTTGACATGAAAAGGTTTTAATGTAATGAATGATAGTTGATAAAGGCTAGCTTGATCGCTATCAGCAGTCAATCAAGCTAGCATGGCCTGAGGACATTAGTTAATTATTAATTCATAATTTCCAACCAAAGAAGTGAGGTTAAGATGGTCCCATTGACCCCAATGCTCCGTTTTGATTCATATGTGATCTTGTACTTTTGGAATCCAAGTGGTGGTAATAAATCACTCATGCTGAGACAGTTTCCACACTGACTCGCTACAGGGATAAATCTCCACATCCATATTTAGATAAAGACTTACACGTACTCCCTGCATAACCTCCGCTACTAAAAACAAATGGTCAGACTGCGTGTAACAACAGTATGTTTCGGTGACTGTGTATGTGTCTGTGTGTGTGTTTTCTGTTTCTGTGAGAGAGGGAGGAAGAGCATGTACATTTAAAGGGTGCGAGTGAGTATATCGGAAGCATTTGGAGACAGGGAAAGGGCAGCAGAAACAGCAGATGGAGATTTGTGGGATGAGGACTTGTGGGAGAGGATTGTCATTCCACTGTTACCCATGGGAAACAGAGCTTTATCCAAACCAACACGAGTTGTCACTTCGATGTTTGTGTATATTTTGCTGTCTGGTGCCAAGGAGATGGAGAAGCGAAGTCATATCTGTGTACAGGTGCTGTTTGCTCTGTGCTGTCATGTCATCGACTAGCAAAATAACCAGTGACAAATGAACCTTTCCACTACCCTTTACGCCCCACACCTCCATGTTCTCCTTGTTAACACTATTCTGGAGGTCTTTGGGCCTGCTCAGTATAGATGGAATCTCAGTCCCGTCACGGAAAGGAAGAGCCAGTCTGTGTGGGACTCTCCCACTCCACCGCTGTGAGAATAGTTCAGAAAGGTAAAACCTAGGGCCTCTACATAGCTCTTAATCAGACATAATAGAACCTGTCCCTTCCCTCAGACTGTAGATGGAGTGGCAATGTGGAGTACTGACGGTGTCTGCTATGAAGTCAATGGTACCTTTTGAGCTGTGGTGCACTGAGGTGGAGTGATCAACAAAAGTCTCTATATTAGGGTTTATGGGTGGAGGGACCTTCATTGGTTGGTGGGTTTTGATGGCAGAATAGATTGGTGTACTACCAGCTTTAGAGTGTCTATTTTGGTCGCTATCCATCTTGCGTATTTAATCTTTTTATTTCAGCTTTATGTGTGTCAACTCCGCAACACAGATTCTAGTTGTCGGAGGTGACACCATCAGTAATTGTATCTACTGTAATAAATATAGCTGTTCAGTAATGGTTCAGTGGTACTGCCTTGGACTCAGCTAAAGCCAGTTTCTGCCAAGTCTCGGGGGCTAGTCTGTGGGTTGGACCTGATTTTAATTCCAAAGGCGAGCAAAATGAAGTGTAAGTCTCCGGTGTGTCGTAAATATAGGTGAATGGGGTTAAGAGGGAAAGCACAATTATTCATTAGGCTCTTCCCCCTGAAGTGAGTCATTATTGGGAATGCTGTGGCGAGAGTGTGTATCCAACGAACAATTATCGACTCCCAAAACGCTTCTTCAAGGTCGTAATAACGTTATCACACAAGCAAATGGGAAGCAGATTAAAACATTTTGTGGGAAGTTTTCTTTTTTTGCTGGGTGGGGTTGAGTAGGGTTGAGGGTATTACTCCGTCCATACCCAGACAGGAGGTTCATAAAAAGCATTAGGCGGCCATTGGCGGGAGACAAAAATGTTAGAGTGAACCGCTATCGGACGTGCCAGAGAAATGTGTGTAGATTAGAAACTCAAAGGGGCTTACATCCAGCCAGGGTCGTCAAACTTAATTACTGTTTGTGGAATCAAACAGTCACTGCCTGGCTAAATCCTTCCTCTTTAAATGTTTCGATTGTCAGTTTGATTTTACAAGATGGCCCATGTGCAAGAAAAGAGGACTTTAAAAAGCCTGAGAAAAAATGTAAATGGAGCTCTGTGTAGTAGCAGTCTGCATACTGTACATAAGACATGGCAAAATAATTGTTCTTTGAACAAACATTCATGATTCAAGTCTGATTCTGCCACTCCATATTTTCCTTCACCAAACATGTTGTCAGTTGACTATAGTCCTTGCCAAAATGCTCTGGCAATTAAATTACTTGTTGCATTATTTGAAGTTGAGCCAATTTCCAGAGAACATTGTAGACTTTCATAGGAGTTAGTCTGGATTGAAAGGAGCACCAACCAGGCCAGAGATACAGCTACTGGCATAAAGTGTGTTTTGGAAGGAAATTAGTAGGCAGGACTGAGAAAGCAGAGTGCGAGAATACAAATACACACAAACTAATCACCCCTCCTACATTTTAGTAGATGCTCTTATCCATAGTGACTTACAGGAGCAATTAGGGTTAAGTGCCTTGCTCAAGGGCACATCGCCAGATTATCGTCTTTGGGATTTGAACGAGCAACCTTTTAGTTACTGGCCCAACGCTCTTAACTGCTAGGCTACCTGCTAGGCTAGGTTACCAACCTACCTCCTACTTACTTAACCCCTACCTATTCTTTGTTTCTTTCTTCCTTCCACAGTGATGAAGTATGTTTTTCATTTTCCCCTGCCTCCCCTACAATTCCCTCACCATGCATCTCTGTTTTTTTAACCCCAAAAGAAAAGCATGTTTTTGTTTGGACTGGACAGCCATTTTGGGCACTTTTGGAAGGCTGTTTTTGCTACTCCTCGCTCAGTTTCCCTTGGCCAGATAGGTCCCGGTATGAGAGCTAGTTTCATTATATTACCCGCTGATAATGAGAGAGTTATGGCCATGTTGTTTGTTTTTGCCACTGGACGAGCTGCAGTTCAGCCGTCTTGTTTAGCTAAATGTAGTGGTAGCTTGGATGACTGGGGTGTTAGCCGAATGCTCCCACCATGTATCAAGCTTTTTGTGTTGTTATAGCCAATAACACTCCCCTCCTCTTGCTACTGGAACTACCATTGGCCAACTTCAGCATTCAATGTTCAGTTGTGGACACTGGGCACAGAAG
This sequence comes from Salmo trutta, assembly GCF_901001165.1. Classification (NCBI taxonomy): domain Eukaryota; kingdom Metazoa; phylum Chordata; class Actinopteri; order Salmoniformes; family Salmonidae; genus Salmo; species Salmo trutta. The sequence continues at coordinate 35,494,528 of NC_042976.1, read as the reverse complement.
ACAATGCTTTGTCAGAATACGCAATAGCCCGTCTTTAGCCCAGAAAAATAGCAACTGGAGTCATCTTGTGTGTAATCCTTGTAGTCTTAGATCTAGGTATAGTCTCATGATGGACATGGAACCTTTGTCATGGCTAGGTGTGGCCCAGAATTGAACATACAGTACATCAATGACTGAAACCCAGTTGGTTTGGCCCAAACATTGGCAGTTGCCATGTGCTGTCCACATGCTTTTTCCATTGTGAGTCAAAGGGAAGAGAAAAAAAACATGAAGACTGTCTCTGAATCTTTTCCAATTTCATGATTCAGATCTGTATTCATAATAGCATGATGGTTCTATTCAGCATTTTTCCCTGTTTTGGTGGTAATTTAATAAAAAACACTAATTGGGGTGAGAACAATGACTGTCTGTTATTTCTCTTTATTTACTGTCTCTACCTTTTTGACACATCCAGGCACCTGTTTATACACATAAGCTCAGAGACACGTCTTTGATATGGTGGTTTGGTTGCTTTAGCTGGCCCAGCTTTCTACTCACCTGAAGGGAACAGAAGTCTGATTTATATGTCTGTGTCTAGCTGTCTCAACTTCACTGCTAGCTAACTTCCTCTGCTGACAAAGCTAGGTACATGTATAAATCTAGATAGCCCCTGTGTTTTCAGTTGATATTGAAAAATGTTGAGTAAGAAAACACCCCAAATTAGTAGGAGCTCCTTCAAGTGAATTAATGCAGTGTATATTTTAGCAGGGTGAGGCTGAGGGTGTAAAACTAAAACTCTACATACGTACAGTACATTTAGATTCAGGCCCCACCAGTATTTAGTTGGAGAGGGATGTGTATCTCATCCTCTCTGAGGTAAGTTTTTGGAACACAACCCCAGCAGAGTCTGTCTTGTCCTTCCTTAATGTCTTGTTCCGTCTTGCTTGCCCTTACTTACCTCCAGCAACAGCAGCTGTCAAGATCATTTGGCATTTGCTCGCTCCTCTCCTGTTCCAGTGACTTACCTCAGATACGATACTTTGCCATTGGAGGCTGATTTATCGCGCAGAGGGTAATTGGAAAGCTGTGTCGTTGTTGCAGAGGACGAGGGAAGCTTTTTCATTATCTTAGATTTTGGCCAGAGTAAGAGTTTTGCATGAAAGAAGAATGGGCATGAGGGATTTATCTTTTCTGCTTAGAATGGCAAAGAGAAATGCGTAAGAGGAAATGTGCCAGAGGATGTTCTGCTTCTCATTCCGCTTTTCGACCCACCCTAGTTCTCTGCTTCTGCCCCCATTTCAGTTTAAAAAACAGTTTCTTCTTTATTCCTCAATGCTAGTCACCCAAACCCAAGGAGTCCTATGAAACAGCTTTCGACCCAAGTCTCACACATGTAATTACTTCACCACCATAGCCTATTTATTGCCTTACCTACCTTATCTTATTTGCACACATTGTATATAGACTTGTTTTTCTACTGTATAGTATGTTTGTTTACTCCATGTGTAACTCTGTGTTACATTACAGTCATTTAGGAGACACTCTTATCCAGAGCGACTTACAGTAGTGAATGCATACATTTCATACATTTTATTTTATTTTTTCTCTCTGTACTGGTCCCCCGTGGGAATTAAACCCACAACCCCAGCGTTGCAAACACCATGCTCTACCAACTGAGCCAACTGCTTTGCTTTATCTTGGCCAGGTCGCAGTTGTAAATGAGAACTTGTTCTCAACTTGCCCACCTGGTTAAATAAAGGTGAAATAAAAAATAAACATCCCATCATCTCATTCCCATTTTCAAGCCCCAGCCCCACACCCATTCCACTCTCTCTACTTGTGTTCTTTGACTCAAATCAAAATGATCTATGTTAGTCGGTAACACATGAAAACAATGGTTTTAGAATCAGGGCCTTTTTCCTCATCTCAGGGTGTGTTTATTCACACTGCAGACAATACTGTACAGAAGTAGGATCTTAATTTGAGCCAGTTTGCTACAGAAGGAAAATAATCCTGCAGCAATTATTATTATGTTGATTGTAATTAATGGACATTTTTGTAGGGGTTGATACATTTTTCATAAGCTGTTTTAAACCTCAAATACACTACACGTTTAAAAAGTTTTGCATTGCAGGATAGGTCTCCTGCAACAGGGAGATCAAATTCAGATCCTACATCTGTACTATCCCCTCAGACAAAGACAATATCATCGGATAGATATGATGTACCATTGTAATGAGTCTTCATTCCTCTTAGGTAACAGTGAGTTGAAAGACAAACAGTCGAACAACTCAGCTGGGTTGACCCCCATCTCGCTTCGAGTGTGTGCCCATGCCTTCAAGTCCAAAAGCTGTTGGTGGAATCCTTCGAGGAACAGTGCTGAGAACTTCCTTCCTTTTTGTGTGATTGAGACTGCACTCACTTGGGATAGAGTGAAGAAAGGGATGGGGGTGGGAGTGGGGAGGGGTGATGGGGGTAATCTCCTGCAGAGAAAACGTGATACCCAGGAAATGGGTGTGGAAGTTGCTATCCGTGTGGGATATGGGTGGGACTGCGAGCTGGTGAAGGGGAAGAGCAGAAGGGAGAGGAGAAGGGTATATATTTTGTGAATGCATTGGGTCCTTGCCACAAGATCAGCAGGTTGAGAGATCTGTTTGAGTGACCAGCCATCCACATCAGGCATTATCAGTCTTTATATCAAATCAACAATCTGGTACAGTCTTAAAGATAATTTAATTATAAGTCATGGGATAGGGTGTCATTCTTGCCCCTGCCCAGTGATGTCCTGTTCATTCCAAAGGAAACAAAAGAACAAAGCAACACATTGGCCAAGGGATCAGTCATATGGACAAGGTTTGGTGATTCTTATTGAGTTATGAAGAGATGCTTTAATGGGTATTAAGGTTGTATTTGATATCTGACCGCCTGTTGTTTTGAACCCAACTGTCGGTTCAATTTTAATCAGGTGTGTTAGTGCTGGGTTAGAACAAAAATGTGCACCACCTAGCAGATCCCTAGTAATGGAATCAGAACCACTGTGCTAGTGGATGTGTCACTGTGTTGGGGTTCAAATAACTTTCACTGCCTACAGTGCTGGCAGGGCCTTGTAACACATGTGGAGAATGATTGCACATAGAACGTGTGGCCTTTCAAGTCAACTGTACGCCAAGAAGAAACACATATGTTGAGTTGTTCTCCTCACTCCTCTCCTCTGTCTTTTCCGGGTGCTGAGTTATAGCGCATGGCTACGTCTTTTCTAAGTCAACAGGCCACGTGCATAGATACAGGGGAGAAGACAAACAGAAACGCCCAACCTTTGGCCAGATGGAGTAATCAAGAGTCTCTGGAAAGAATGCAAAGAGGCCAAGTGAGTAAGAGTATGAAGGGGGGAATAGGGAGAGAGAGAGAGAGAAGAAGAGAGAACAGAAAGAAAGACAGAGACAGAAGTATGATGAAAGATGGGATAACCTGACCATTAATTGATACCGATTGATGCTGATTGAATACCGAACGTGTTTACCTATCAAAGCCTGACTAAAGATGAGTTATATCTGATCCCCTCTCACTTACGCAACCGTCCTGCGACAATTCATTCAACAAGGCCTGAATAATGTACAATGTAGCCCTGGTGTTGACGTTCACTTGCTGTGACACGCTAGCTTCGCCTGGGCGTTGCTCTGATGTTCCACGGGGGGACTGGTGTTGTTGTTGAGAAGCCCTGAGTCAGCCTCAGGAGACTCTGCCTTAGAACAGAGACAGCTGTGTCCTCGCCCAGAAACTCTCTCCATCTCTCTGTCTGCCATCATGTTCTGAGCGGTCATGCATGCCAGTCAGCTAACTACAGCTGACCCACCACTGGTAGATCATAGAGCTCTGTGTTGCACAAGTATTGCAGCAATTGCTCTGCCAATGTGACTTAACTTTTTAGTGCCCTCAACTGTATACTGTATTTTTTTTATTTATTTCACCTTTATTTAACCAGGTAGGCCAGTTTTATTTATTTATTTTACCATTATTTTACCAGGTAAGTTGACTGAGAACACATTCTCATTTACAGCAACAACCTGGGGAATAGTTACAGGGGAGAGGAGGGGGATGAATGAGCCAATTGTAAGCTGGGGATGATTAGACAGCCGTGATGGTATGAGTGCCAGATTGGGAATTTAGCCAGGACACCGGGGTTAACACCTCTACTTTTACGATAAGTGCCATGGGATCTTTAATGACCTCAGAGAGTCAGGACACCCGTTTAACGTCCCATCCGAAAGACGGCACCCTACACAGGGCAGTGTCCCCAATCACTGCCCTGGGGCATTGGGATATTTTTTAGACTAGAGGAAAGAGTGCCTCCTACTGGCCCTCCAATACCACTTCCAGCAGCATCTGGTCTCCCATCCAGGGACTGACCAGGACCAACCCTGCTTAGCATCAGAAGCAAGCCAGCAGTTGGATGCAGGGTGGTATGCTGCTGGCTAATAGTTGAGAACAAGTTCTCATTTACAACTGCGACCTGGCCAAGATAAAGAAAAGCAGTGCGACACAAACAACACAGAGTTACACATAAACAAACGTATAGTCAATAACGCAATAGAAAAATCTATATACAGTGTGTGCAAATGTATTAAGATAAGGGAGGTAAGGCAATAAATAGGCCATAGTGGCGAAATAATTACAATTTAGCATTAACACTGGAGTGATAGATGTGCAAAAGATGATGAGCAAGTAGAGATACTGGGGTGCAAAGGAGCAAAATAATAAATAATAAATAACAATATGGGGATAAGGTAGTTGGGTGGGTTATTTACAGATGGGCTGTGTACAGGTGCAATGATTGGTAAGCTGCTCTGACAGCTGATGCTTAAAGTTAGTGAGGGAGATATAAGTCTCCAGCTTCAGTGATTTTTGCAATTCGTTCCAGTCATTGGCAGCAGAGAACTGGAAGCAAAGGCGGCAAAAGCAGGAGTTGGCTTTGGGGATGACCAGTAAAATATACCTGCTGGAGCTCATGCTGAGGGTGGGGGCTGCTATGGTGACCAGTGAGCTGAGAAAAGGCGGGGCTTTACCTAGCAAATAATTATAGATGACCGGGAGCCAGTGGGTTTGGCGACGAATATGAAGCGAGGGCCAGCCAACGAGAGCATACAGGTTGCAGTGGTGGGTAGTATATGGGGCTTTGGTGACAAAACGGATAGCACTGGGATAGACTACATCCAACTTGCTAGTAGAGTGTTGGAGGCTATTTTGTAAATGACATCGCCGAAGTCGAGGATCAGTAGGATGGTCAGTTTTACAAGGGTATGTTTAGCATCGTAAGTGAAGGAGGCTTTGTTGCAAAATAGGAAGCTGATTATAGATTTAATTTTGTATTGAGATGCTTAATGTGAGTCTGGAATGAGAGTTTACAGTCTAACCAGACACCTAGGTATTTGTAGTTGTCCACATATTCTAAGTCAGAACCATCCAGTAGTGAGTAGTGATGCATGACGGGCGGGTGGGTGCGGGCAGCGATCGGTTGAAGAGCATGCATTTAGTTTTATTTGCATTTAAGAGTAGTTGGAGGCCACAAAAGGAGAGTTGTATGGCGTTGAAGCTCGTCTGGAGTTTTGTTAACACAGTGTCCAAAGAAGGGCCAGAAGTATACCGAATGGTGCCGTCTGCGTAGAGGTGGATCAGAGAATCACCAGCAGCAAGAGCGACATCATTGATATATACAGAGAAAAGAGTTGGCCCGAGAATTTAACCTGTGGCACCCTCAGAGACTGCCAGAGGTTTGGACAACAGGCCCTCCGATTTGACACACTGAACTCTATTTGAAGAGGGGGATGACCACGGCAGCATTCCAATCTTTATGGATCTCAGACGATACTAAAGAGAGGTTGAACAGGCTAGTGATAGGGCTTGCAACAATTGCGGCGGATAATTTTAGAAAGAGAGGGTCAAGATTGTCTAGCCCGGAAGGGTAGCCTAGTGGTTAGAGTGTTGGACTAGTAATCGAAAGGTTGGAAGTTTAAATCCCCGAGCTGACAAGGTACAACTCTGTCATTCTGCCCCTGAACAAGGCAGTTAATCCACTGTTCCTAGGCCGTCATTGAAAATAAGAATTTGTTCTTAACTGACCTGCCTAGTAAAATAAATACAATTTGTAGGGGTCCAGATTTTGCAACTCTTTCAGAACATTAGCTGTCTAGATTTGGGTGAAGGAGAAGGGGGGGAGGATTGGGCAAGTTGCTTTGGGGGGGTGCAGAGGTAGCCAGTTGGAAAGCATGGCCAGCCATAGAAAACTGCTAATTGAAATTCTCGAATATCGTATATTTATCGGTGGTGACAGTATTTCCTAGCCTCAGTGCAGTGGGCAGCTGGGAGGAGGTGCTCTTATTCTCCATGGACTTTACATTGTCCCACAACTTTTTGGAGTTTGTGCTACAGGATGCAAATTTCTGTTTGAAAAAGCTAGCCTTTGCTTTCCTAACTGCCTGTGTATATTGGTTCCTAACTTCCCTGAAAGGTTGCATATCACAGGGGCTATTGGATGCTAATGCAGTACGCCACAGGATGTTTTTGTGCTGGTCAAGGGCAGTCAAGTCTGGAGTGAGTCATGGGCTATATCTGTTCTTAGTTCTACATTTTTTGAATGGGGCATGCTTATTTAAGATGGTGAGGAAATCACTTTTAAATAATAACCAGGCATCCTCTACTGACGGAATGAGGTCAATAACCTTCCATGATACCCGGGCCAGGTTGATTAGAAAGGCCTTCTCGCTGAAGTGTTTTAGGGAGCGTTTGACAGTGATGAGGGGTGGTCGTTTGACCGCAGACCCATTATGGAAGCAGGCGATGAGGCAGTGATCACTGAGATCCTGGTTGAAGACAGCAGAGGTGTATATAGAGGGCAGGTTGGTCAGGATGATATCTATGAGGGTTCCCGTGTTTACGGATTTAGGGTTGTACCTGGTAGGTTCCTTGATCATTTGTGTGAGATTGAGGGCATCTAGCTTAAATTGTAGTACGGCCGGGGTGTTAACTTCTTATGGGCAGGTGGGACGGTAGCGTCGCACCTGGCCAACATCCTGTGAAATTGCAGAGAGCGAAATTCAAACTACAGAATTATAAATATTTAACTTTCATAAAATCACAAGTGTAATACATCAAAATAAAGCTTAACTTCTTGTTAATCCAGCCTCTGTGTCTGATTTCAAAAAGGCTTTACGGCGAAAGCACACCATGCGATTATCTGAGGACAGCGCCCCGCAAACAAAACCATGAAAAACATATTTCAACCAGGCAGGTGCGCCACGAAAGTCAGAAATAGCGATATAATAAATGGCTTACCTTTGATGATCTTCTTCTGTTGGCACTCCAAAAGGTCCCAGTTACATCACAAATGGTCCTTTTGTTCGATTATGTTCTTCTTTATATCCATAAAAGCTCAGTTTAGCTGGTGCGCTTCAGTCAATAATCCATCCAGTTTCCCTCCATCAAAATACATACAAAATGAATCCCAAACGTTACTAATAAACTTTTCCAAACAAGTCAAACAACGTTTATAATCAAACCTTAGGTACCCTAAGACGTAAATAAACGATACAATTTAAGACAGAGAATCGCTATTGTCTTTACCGGAGAAAAATACTAAAGAATGCACTCTCAATCACGTGCTTGGAAACACTACAGCCTAAATGGGAGCCACCTAGAAAAACTACAATTTCTGGCTAATTTTTCCAAAAACCAGCCTGAAACTCTTTCTAAAGACTGTTGACATCTAGTGGAAGCCCTAGGAACTGCAATCTGGGAGAACTTATAATAAAAGTGACAGCCATTGAAAATAGTGGTAGGCTGAAATATTGTTTTTGGGGGATGGTTTGTCCTCGGGGTTTTGCCTGCCATATCAGTTCTGTTATACTCACAGACATTATTTTAACAGTTTTAGATAGAGTGTTTTCTATCCAAATCTACGAATTATATGCATATCCTAGCTTCTGGGCCTGAGTTACAGGCAGTTCACTTTGGGCACGCTTTTCTTCCCGATGTGAAAATACTGCTCCCTACCCAAGACTGGTTAAGCATATGCCAGTTTAGGTCACCTAACAGTACAAACTCTGAAGATAAATGGGGGGCAATTAATTCACATATGGTGTGCAGTGCCCAGCTGGGGGCTGAGAGGGGGTCTATAACAAGCGGCAACAGTGAGATATTTATTTCTGGAAAGGTGGATTTTTAAAAGTAGAAGATCAAACTGTTTGGGCACAGACTTGGATAGCAATGCAGAACTCTGCAGTAGATTGCAACTCCGCCCCCTTTGGCAGTTCTATCTTGGCGGAAAATGTTGTAATTGGGGATGGAAATTTCAGAATTTTTGGTGGCCTTCCTAAGCCAGGATTCAGACACGACTAGGACATCAGGGTTGGCGGAGTGTGCTAAAGCAGTGAATAAAACAAACTCAGGGAGGAGGCTTCTAATGTTAACGTGCATGAAACCAAGGCTTTTACGGTTACAGAAGTCAACAAATGATAGCGCCTGGGGAATAGGAGTGGACCTGGGGGCTACAGGGCCTGGGTTATCCTCTACATCACCAGAGGAACAGAGGAGGAGTAGGATAAGGGTATGGCTAAAGGCTATAAGAACTGGTCTTCTAGTGCATTGGGAACAGAGAATTAAAGGAGCAGATTTCTGTGCGTGGTAGAATAGGTTCAGGGCATAATGTACAGACAATTTTATGGTAGGATGTGAGTACAGTTGAGGTAAACCTAGGCGTTGAGTAACGATGAGAGAGGTTTCGTCTCTGGAGGCACTAGTTAAGCCAGGTGAGGTCTCCGCATGTGTGTGGAGTGGGACAAAGAGCTATCTAAGGCAAGTTGAGCGGGACTTAGGGCTCTACAGTAAAATAAAACAATAAGAACTAGCCAAGACAGCAGTAGACAAGGCATAGTGACATTAGAGAGAGGCATAAAGCAATCACAGGTGTTGATCAGGAGAGCTAAGACAACAACGGGTAAATGGCGATGAATGGGCAGAGCAAGTCAGTTAGGTACATACAGGACCTGAGTTCGAGGCTAGGGCTGACAGGTAAACAAAATGATGTACCGTGTTATTGAAACAGTCCAGGGGGCATCAGCTGTGTAGCCGAGTGATCGTAGGGTCAAAAGAGCAGCAACAGGTGAGTCAGGGGACACAGCGTTCAGAAAGCTAGCGGGCCGGGGCTAGCAGATAGTTCTTCGGTGACATTGTAATAGAATAGCCTGTTGAGACCACATCGGGCGATCACGTCGGCAGTCCAGTCGTGATGGATCGGCGGGGCTCCGTGTTGACCATAAATGGTCCAGGCCAATTGGCAAAAGAGGATTTGTAGCCCTAGAATTAGCTGGTATATGGGCCTAGCTCGAGGCTAGCTCAAGGCTAGCTGGTGCTTGCTTCGGGACAGAGGCGTTAGCTAACAGTAGCCACTTGTTTGCAGCTAGCTAGCTGAGATGATCTGGTGTAATCATCCAGAGCAGCAGGAATGATGTGGTAGAGAGAAGCAGTCCGATATGCTCTGGGTTAATATCGCGCTGTGCAGACTGGCAGGTATTGTCCGAGCTAAGGTTGGCTGGTGACCGAGCTAAAGGTGAAGACCGCTAGCAGTGGCTAATAAAGACTAGTAGCTAGTTAGCTGGCTAGCTCCTGATGGAGGTTCCAGTTATAAGGAATACAATTGCAGATCTGTACCACATTGGATGAGGCGGATTGCAGGAAAGTATATTTAGTTTGTGGATAGAAAGTGAGAGTATGATATATATACGAAAAAGCCCTGGCTATTTACATGTGATAAGACTCGGGATAAGACAAAGACAAACACACACGTCCGACTGCTACGCCATCTTGGAGAAATATGTACGTGTGCAGTGTCCAGGGGGTCGACAATAAAAGACAGCAAATAGACACATTTCCATTTGACAATGAAAAAATATATATATTCTTTTGTATTCTATTATCTTTCACCCAATCAGTTCAATCCACAAACCTCACATTATTGCTTTGATAGTGTCATAAAAAGGTCTGGTGATGTGTAGCAAGATGTTCTGGTGATGTGTAGCAAGATGTTCTATGGTCTTAGTTTGAAGCTCTCCTAATATAAATATAATCTGTTTAGTTTAGTCTAGTCTAGTCATTCTGTTTCTATATGTTTCCTCTCGCTGGCGTTCCCCGAATGCAAAGCTGTGGGTTGCACAGCTTCATTCCATTTTGCTCCGGCAGGCGTCTGTTTGCTCATACCTTCACACCACATGCACACTGGTATTTTCTTCCCTGATGCGGTACAGTACTGTACCTCTCCCATCAGACACCTCCCTCCCTGACGGTGAGTCCTGGCAGTGTCAGCGCTGATTACAGGCAGCTACAAGGGGATAATGCAGCTAATAAAAACCAGGACACAGGAAATATGCCAGACCCATAACATATTAGCACTTAACTCAGGCATATTCTCACACACACTGCACATACCTCACCAAGATACTGAACACACCTATGAATAGCCTTCACACACATTCACACTCCTTAAAAACCAGGGAAGTTCCCAGACCCATTGAGTCTCGTCCGTTCATTTGCTTTACTGTACATGATGGTATTTGCTAGCTAGCTGACGTAAACCATCATGTTCTTTTGTTGCTTATACAACAAGCATTGTGTCCTCCCCCCACCCACTCACCCACCCATCCACCCACCCTTCCTTCCTTCCTACTCCTTGTCATTAATTGTGGATTAAACAACACATACAGAACAGGCATCTGGTGAACACAACTGCAGGGACGAACTCCTAGCCTAGGTGTTACTTTAAAGGTGCTGCCATGTAATTATTCCGACCCAACTTCAAAGAAGATGGTCAATCTTTCCATGCGGAACACAGTGTAATTGTCTGTTCCAAAATGTCTGCCATATAAGCATAAGTGGTAGCGTACTTGTTGAAAGTCGACTACTGTTTGTTGTAGTTGTCAAATATACTCTTGAGGTTATGGAAATATGATGTCATTGTTATTGTCAGAGGATATGACAGCTACTACAACATAAGGATGGTTAACATATTACTGTTATGTGTAGACTCACCGCTTTGGACATTGTGGTTCTTTGCCTATATTATGCTTATTATTTATTTAGCCTGAAGGCTTAAAAGCCCACACCAGTAGAAATCCACATTTTCGAGGTGAAAGACGATGGCCAGAGCTTACCCATGATGTTGCTCAACAATTTAAGTCAAAAGTAAAAGAAATTGTCAAGTATGATATATTTGTGCTTGAAGTGACAAATCTGAATTGTCCACTTTGTGCAATTCCGTGTGAATGCGGTGTCTTGTCCTGTGATATGATATACTAATTATTTTCAGCCTACATTTGTTTCGTTTCAGGGTTTTATTTGAGAAATCATTCGATTTTCAATTAGGTCTGGGGGGAATGCACTGAAAATGTGTAATATTTCCTCTGCGTCAAAATTTCCCTAAAATAATCCTCTATCCCTCATTTTTTGAATTTTCTATGCTCCATGATGGTCTGTCTTTCATTTAGGTCATTATTAGCGAGCTGGATACATTAAACAACATCTGTATGAATGTAGGTCCATTATTATTACTCTCTATTTTAGTCATTTGAAAGACCCTCCAGGACTAAACTATTGTTTCAAGGGATATTGGAGCTTTTCTGAAGCTTCTCAGTTTGTGTGTGTGTGTGTGTGTGTGTGTGACTGTGAAAGAGGGAGAGAGAGGCAAGACTTGAGCTTGTCAACTCATATTTAACCTGTAACCCGAGAACCTGATAACAACGGGCGGGAGAAAAAAGGTGGGCTTTTGTCTTGTGTCAAGCTCAAGTCCAACCCCTGCACTCCTTGGGAAATTTAGCTAGATATACTTCTGATATTTTTTTTCCCTCTCTCCTTGCTTGCAAGCATGTGCTCAGAGGGAGAGAGAGAGTAAAGGAGGAAGGAGTGACTAAGTGAGAGGGAGGAGAGCAAGGAGAGAAAGAGCAAGAGAGAGAGCGGAGAGAGAGAAAGGGGGGATTAGCAATAGCCCGCAGCCAGACTTTCCCAATTTGTTGGTGCTGAGTGCTGCAGTGCGCTGTTCCAGATCTTGGGTGTTAGGGCTCACTATTTGGCCCTCTTCGTGGCACTTGACCATATAAAGAGACTTGAGACATTTTTATGCTCATTTTTCTGGCAAGGGGGAGAGAGGAACGAAAAGCCAGAGCTATTAGCGTGGAGCCTTGTGAAGCCAGATAAATACATACCTCTCTCTCTCACACACACACCTCCACGATCTCTCCAGCCTTGGTAGGCAGTCTTTGGATTACCCCATCTAGTGTGCATGCCGACAAAGCAAGCCATTCTCTGTCTCTGCACACTGAAAGAAAGGACGATGCCGCACTAAACGTGGAAACAGCAAAAGAAGGAACGAGTGAAAGAGAGGGAGAGAGAGAGACATTGAGAGAGGATGGCTACTGCTGTGTATCAGGTAAGAAGAACAGGCTGGTCCCACACTCCTCTCGTTTGTGAGGAGAGCGCTTGTTTACCTGGTAGTTATGTCTGGAATTTGAGCTAGGTAGTCTCCGGTCTAGGTTGTGCAGCTCCAGCGGTGAATGGAATAGCAACCCCTGGTAGTGGCACACTGTGTTTGCTTGTTCTGTGTAAAGAAACAGCAAGTTCTAAGTGCTCTCAGATGTGTGTGTGTGTGTGTCTGTGTGTGTGACAGACAGACAGACATAACGAGAATAATGAGACAGAATGAGAAGGGAACAGGAGTGTGTGCACTGTGCATGTGAAATAGAGGATTACCTTTCAGTCCACTACATGCACTTACATGTGGTAGACAGTAGATAGTTTATTGGTACCCTCGTGTTATGGTCCATTTAGCATGCTTTGGGTGTTCCCGTGTTTGTCAAAATGTTTAGAGCTTGTTCTCAGGACATAAAATGGCTTTTGCTTCCTTCACTGAGGGATCTTTGTGTGTGTGTGTGTGTGAGTGAGTCTTCTTTGAGGGTGTGTGTTAGAGAGAATGAGGGGAAGTTGGAGAGTTGTGTGTGTGTATCTGACAGGAATGACAAATGTGGCTGTAAGTGGCGGGCAATAGGTGTTCCCCTTGAGGGTTGTTTGTGTGTGTGCGTCTGTGTCTGCATGTGCTGCCGGACCTGCCTCTCCCCTGTACCGTTATCTCTGCCTCTACTGTAGCTCACTCCCCTTTTGACTCAGAGGCTCCATATAGTAGTTGTGGGACCATCCATATAATTAATAATACCTTATAATGCTTGTGAGGTGAGACATACTGCATGAAGTCACTCTCCTTAAATGTATAAGTTGTGTGTGTGTGTGCGTGCGTGCGTGCATGCGTGCGTGTGTGCGTGTGTGTGTGTGTGTAAAATGTACGTGTCCATGCAGCACCCGACACTCTAGACCCTGACCCTGCTCCCTGACCAATGATAACCACAGTCACTCCGTCTCAACCGTGAGAAACTAACAGCAGTTTGGGAATTTTTGGCTCTTATAGCAGATGCAATTGCATCCAATTTGCCTCAAATTGGGGGGGGGAAAGAGCAACAGCACAGGGAGAAAACTTAGAGAGTATTCATCAGTGAGTTTGGAGCTCGTGGGAAATGAGCAGTGTTTGCTCTTAAAGACATCCCAGAGGTAATGTAGACAACTAGGGATTCTATCATTCTGTGTGTGTGTGTGTGTGTGCGTGCGTGCGTGCGTGCGTGTGTGTGTGTGTGTTTGAGTGTGGCGCACCCGTGTTCATCAGTCTCCAAGTATCTCTCCTCTTGCTTCTTCCCATTATTAGTCCAGTCCTGGACAGAATTCCTCCCCGCTTGCCTCACCATATCAGGAATTCCTTGCAATGTATGGTCAAGAGAAACGTAAACCAACATGGACCGTCTCACTAGAATATCGGGATGAAGCTTGTTTTGTGTGGGAATACAGTACCTATAGCATCCATTGGCAGGGAACCAGAGAGAGACTTGGTTTCAGTTTTGTAGTAGAAGCATATTTATTTTCACGTTCTGTCTGTTAGCTAAGCTTTGCTGCGGTGGAGTCTGCAGTCCACATCGGACACGTCATGATAGATGTCTCCATGCAACAAAATACTGTATCACCGAGCGAGCCAGGGAAACAGATGGATAGTAGAGTTGAGAGCGAGAGCGAGAGATGAAGGGGTGTGTGTGTGAGTTTTGAGTGTGAGAGAGTGTGTGTGTGTGAAAATGTCTCACACAATGTCCTATAACCACATAGACTGTATACTGAGATCCTGTAGAATGTAGAGCATTCTTATTATTTGCGCTGCATGCCTCTAATTGTGATTTAAGAGCACTTTAGAATTCCAGGTCCACCATTTTATTCTGCCCCTAAAACATTTGGATGAGGATTTTGGCAGAGCAATGCTTTGTACTGTGTGGTAAGGAATGTTGTTTGATGAATGTCTGTTTAAAAATGTCCCATTATGGAACTTTGGGGCTTGTTGCATTTCGTTGATATTTTTTTTTAAATTATTATAATTTTTTATTTATTTAACCTTTATTTAACTAGGCAAGTCAGTTAAGAACAAATTCTTATTTACAATGACGGCCTACCCCGGCCAAACCCGGATGACGCTGGGCCAATTGTGTGCCGCCCTACACACACGCACACACACACACACACTGCAATCAGGGGAACAAGAGTTGATCATACAAGTGTGGGATCTTAATTTGATCGCCCTGTTGCTGGGGAACTTTCCTGCAATAGACAGGACATTTTAAACTTGTAGTGTATTTGAGGTTTAAAAAGGCTCCTAAAAGCTTAGAATTTCCACTTTGAAATGAGATTTTCCGTTAGGAAAAATGTATCAAACCCTACAAAAATGTACATAAATTATAATCCACATAATAATTGACATAATAATTATTGTTGCTGCAGGATTATTTTCCTACTGTAGCAAACTGGCTCAAATTAAGATCCTACATCTGTAGACCCTCACTCCGTATCTGTAAAACGGGAACACGGTATCTTGTGCGGCACCACTTTGTTTACATTCCTGTTGTGTATTTTAGCAGCACCAGCTTAATTCCTCCCCTCCCACACCGTGTTATTTTCCTCTTCCCAATTCACAACTGTACAAGGTGATATGATAAAAGGTGCTCTTTGATGGTAAACATAAGTACAGCTTCTGTGTGCTTTTTCAAGCGAGTGTAAGTGTACTGTGTGTGATGGCTAATCACGTCTGCCGTCTATGTTTTGGTGCAGTCTGTGTGTGTAGGTGTGTTTCAATCCTTCTCGGGAAAGATAACGGTTCACCATTTTAATGTCTCTACAGAACATAGTGCTATTCTATTATCAACATTAGGTAAATCATCCAAAACATACGGTTTGTTATGATCTGGTAGAAGTTATTTAGGAGTTATTTTTTACTGGTCCTGTTTTAAACATGTTCCAGCACTTTAAAGTTATAAGCCAGTTACATTGTGATTGGTTTACAGAGACAGTTTGACGAGAGACATCTCCAACAACTACCTGCTGTCACGAGTTGACACCTGGGCCCCACATAGTTACTGGTAGGGGAATGTCTTTTTAACCCAGGGATCAGATTACAATCTAAGCCTCTATAACTCCTCACCCTTCCTTAAAGAGATTCAGAGACAGTCATGCCTGTCTATATGGAAGTCATGCATATCCCCATAGTGTCCCCTTAAATTAGTTCAAGATGTGTTTCTCTCCAGAGACCAAAAGTGTGAGATTTTCTGCATCATACGGGGAAACACACACACAAGGTGCTAACGTGCTAAAATGCTAGTTGTAGGGTTCCAAAGGTGAGAGCAAACAAGGGCAACAACAGAGTCCGTTTTTTCTCCTCTGTGGCACGTAATTGATAAATGATTGTACAATTATTGATTGGCTAGGGGGAGACTGTTCTAAGTTGCTGATTAGAAGGAAAGGACAAAGGAGAAGTAAACACATTGGCATGAGTTTGAGGCCTGAAGTCGATATTGTTCCAGAGAGAGACAAGAAACGTCAGGACATCAGACAGTGTATGTCATCATACACTGTGCCCAGTTTATTGAAAAGCACAACCAGCCTCAGTATGCACTCCATCAGATTCAACGCTGCTTTAACGTTGGCACACGTTATGCAGCAGAAATTAGCACTGCACTTATACATGTGTCAACGGTTAATTGTTTACAGTCTGGCGTTTAGTGAGATGAATAAAATCTTTGAGGGCACAGGGCCATGTTTTCTGAAGGCCCCATATATTTGAAGGGGATCAGCTAATGTTACACATGGCTACTTTAAAGACTTTTGGTTCCTTTACAGTATAACTGTTGACCGACCCTGAAGGGAGGCTTGTTAAGGAGATTGAGTGAAAACATCCTGTGTGTTGTTTTGGGCATAGTGAACAGTTGTCCATTCAGTTGTCACCTGACAGAGGGTCAGAACATCTCATGGCAAAGTAACCTTAAAGAAGGTCACGGTAACTCATGGCTAAGAGTTGCCAGTTAAACAGTGAAAAGCCGACTGTGACCAAAATATGCCCACTCACGCGTCTATGAAAAGGTAATGAATGTGTTTTTGCTTTTTTTTTTAAGTATAATAATGCTATGCTGTTCAAGAGAATGGTGTACTGTAACTCCCCCAAAAAAAACCTAGCGACCGTAATTGTGCAAATGAATGTCATGCCATGTGTTATCTGGTATGCTTTACAGGTGTGTGTTTTGGTAACACTTAAAAGGAGTGCAGGACTCATCCTATTGCCATTGCCTATAGCCCCATTGTCATCATATGTTATGAAGATTGTCCAATGACTTGTACAGTAACAAATTGTACATAGCACAATTTAAAACTGACCTTAGATCAGTGTCAGGGCTCAACCTCATCCTATTTCTATACTCTAGTCACACATGGTGCACAATGTGATCTAAAGATCTCACGGTTCTCCACCAACAAAGTCTAGTGCCATGCCAGCTCCTCAAGACTAAGGCCATGCAGAGCCCCTATAATACCCCTTAACGGGGAACACTGGGCCCAGACATTTAATAATAGCTGATTTCTCCAAAATGCCTCCATGCAATTAAGGCGGCGGTCTCGCCTCGCATAATGGCTCTTTATTGACCAGTGGTTGCTGCTGGAAGGGAGTGAAGGAAAGGGATAAAAGAGGAGAACGAGACCCTGTTTCCGCTCCTCTGTTCGCAATCCCAGCCTTTGACGCGGCCTGTAAGCTTGACAAGGGGGTTTATATTTGTGGCTGCGGGTAACATTGTCCCCGATGATTACAGTAAAATGGCAGCCCTGTCGGTTGCCAGTTCTGTCAGAATCAATGGCTTGCTGTATTTTGTCTCTTCAACCACATCCCACCACCGAAGTAGAACTGAGTCATCGACGGCCCTGTTATACCCTCCTGGGACGCCGTCAGTCAAATATGGATCCCGGTTCACATGACTGCACCATTATGCTTATTGAAAGTGACTTCTCTGACGACCCCAGGGAGTAGAATAGAATACTATATAAGATCACATTCATGGTGGTTATATCCTTAACATTGTGTTTTGGTGTACAGTGATTGTTTTGAATCTATAGTTTACAACTCATAGTTTGCCCTCTACAAACCCATTGGAGTCTAGAGTAATTCACAACTGACAGAGGTTGGATGATGCCCATTCCCACATCAATAGTGATCAATAGAGATCTGACTGTACATTCAAGCATACTAGTTAAAAATGCAACTAAGCAACTAAGACCCTAATATTGTTACTGATCATACTGTGTTTATGACAGCTGTGGAGGAGGTGCCCTGCTTATGATCCTGGTTTTGTTGTATGTACAACTAACCGATAGCAGTCCAGCTGTTATATCTAACATACAAACCTGTGTTGTACCTGCTGCCTCTCACAGAAGAATGGAAGTGGCTTACTTCCGTGTTCCCCAGCATGGCCAGATAGTATAGACCAGAGGTAGGGAACTACACTGAACAAAAATATAAATGCAACATGTCAAGTGTTGGTCCCATGTTTTATGAGTTGAAAAGATCCCAGAAATGTTCTATGCGCACAAAAATATTATTTCTCTCATATTTGTTTATATCCCTGCTTGTGAGCGTTTCTCCATTGTCAAGATAATCAATCCACCTGACAGCTGTGGCATATCAAGAAGCTGATTAAACAGCATGATCATTACACAGGTGCACGTTGTGCTGGGGACAATAAAAAGGTCACTCTAAAATGTGTAGTTTTGCCACAGATGTCGCAAGTTTTGAGGGGGAGTGTGCAATTGGAATGCTGACTGCAGGATCGTCCACCAGAGCTGTTGCCAGAGAATGTTAATTATTAACAAAGTTAATTTCTCAATCATTTCTCTACCAATGTCATTTTAGAGAATTTGGCAGTAAGTCCAACCGGCCTCACAACCGCAGACCACATGTATGGCATCGTGTGGGCGAGCGGTTTGCTGATGTCAATGTTGTGAACAGAGTGCCCCATGGTGGCGGTGGGGTTATGGTATGGGCGGGCATAAGCTACGGACAATGAACACATTTGCATTTTATTGATGGCAATTTGAATGCACAGAGATACCGTGACAAGATCCTGAGGCCCATTGTCGTGCCATGTTTGGAATGCTCTGGATCAATGTGTGCGACAGCGTGTTCCAGTTCCCACCAATATCCAGCAACTACGCACAGCTATTGAAGAGGAGTGGGACAACATTCCACAGGCTACAAACAACAGCCTGATCAACTCTATGCGAAGGAGAAGTGTCTCGCTGCATGAGGCAAATGGTGGTCACACCAGATACTGACTGGTTTTCTGATCCACGGCCCTACCTATTTTTTTCAAGGTATCTTTGACCATTAGATGCATATCTGTATTACCGGTCATGTGAAATCTATAGATTAGGGCCTAATGAATTTATTTCAATTGACTGATTTCCTTATATGAACTGTAACTCAGTAAAATCTTAGAAATTGTTGCATGTTGCGTTTATATTTTTGTTCAGGAGCGGGACGATTTTTGTCTGGAGCGGATGGTCGAGGTGCCGGAACATAATTATAAAAATAAAAAAATACAAATGTATTTTAGGGGGCCCAACAAAAAAAATCACTTGCCCGCATGTTGCCAACGCCCTGGTATACAGTGGGGGGGAAAAGTATTTGATCCCCTGCTGATTTTGTACTTTTGCCCACTTACAAAGAAATGATCAGTCTATTATTTTAATGGTAGGTTTATTTGAACAGTGAGAGACAGAATAACAACAACAACAACAAAAAACGCATGTCAAAAATGTTATAAAATGATTAGCATTTTAATGAGGGAAATAAGTATTTGACCCCTCTGCAAAACATGACTTAGTACTTGGTGGCAAAACCCTTGTTGGCAATCACAGAGGTCAGACGTTTCTTGTAGTGGGCCACCAGGTTTGCACACATCTCAGGAGGGATTTTGTCCCACTCCTCTTTGCAGATCTTCTCCAAGTCATTAAGGTTTCGAGGCTGACGTCTGGCAACGCGAACCTTCAGCTCCCTCCACAGATTTTCTATGGGATTAAGGTCGGGAGACTGGCTAGGCCACTCCAGGACCTTAATGTGCTTCTTCTTGAGCCACTCCTTTGTTGCCTTGGCCGTGTGTTTTGGGTCAGTGTCATGCTGGAATACCCATCCACGACCCATTTTCAATGCCCTGGCTGAGAGAAGGAGGTTCTCACCCAAGATTTGACAGTACATGGCCCTGTCAAATAATGTGGTGAAGTTGTCCTGTCCCCTTAGCAGAAAAACACCGCCAAAGCATAATGTTTCCACCTACATGTTTGACGGTGGAGATGGTGTTCTTGGGGTCATAGGCAGCATTCCTCCTCCTCCAAACACGGCGAGTTGAGTTGATACCAAAGAGCTCCATTTTGGTCTCATCTGACCACAACACTTTCACCAGTTGTCCTCTGAATCATTCAGATGTTCATTGGCAAACTTTAGACGGGCATGTATATGTATTCTTGAGCAGGGGGACCTTGCGGGCGCTGCAGGATTTCAGTCCTTCACGGCGTAGTGTGTTACCAATTGTTTTCTTGGTGACTATGGTCCCAGCTGCCTTGAGATCATTGACAAGACCCTCCCATGTAGTTCTGGGCTGATTCCTCACCGTTCTCATGATCATTGCAACCCCACGAGGTGAGATCTTGCATGGAGCCACAGGCCGAGGGATATTGACCGTTCTTTTGTGTTTCTTCCATTTGCGAATAATCACACCAAATGTTGTCACCTTCTCACCAAGCTGCTTGGCGATGGTCTTGTAGCCCATTCCAGCCTTGTGTAGGTCTACAATCTTGTCCCTGACATCCTTGGAGAGCTCTTTGGTCTTGGCCATGGTGGAGAGTTTGGAATCTGATTGATTGATTGCTTCTGTGGACAGGTGTCTTTTTTACAGGTAACAAGCTGCGGTTAGGAGCACTCCCTTTAAGAGTGTGCTCCTAATCTAAGCTCGTTACCTGTATAAAAGACACCTGGGAGCCAGAAATCTTTCTGATTGAGAGGGGGTCAAATACTTATTTCCCTCATTAAAATGCAAATCATTTCATAACATTTTTGACATGCTTTTTTCTGGATTTTTTGTTGTTGTTATTCTGTCTCTCACTGTTCAAATAAACCTACCATTAAAATTATAGACTGATCATTTCTTTGTCAGTGGGCAGACATACAAAATCAGCAGGGGATCAAATGCTTTTTTCCCCCACTGTAGACCCTTAGCCCCTCCACACATTATCACTTTCTTGCAAAGGCTTGAGAGGCTCGATAGAAGGTAGGTACCCTCTTGCTTTGTCCCTATTCCACCCATCATTATCATCAGCCAGCATGTGCATCCCCCACCCCTACTCCTCCCAAAACTCCAGACGACTCCCCGTACGCTATGTGAAATATTCTCTCCCTGGGAACCATGGGTGTGCGCCAGCAGTTGAGTGCGGGGAAGGGGGGCTGTGTTCCGCGTAACATCCCCTCCCATGAGGTCTCTCTCTCTCTTTATCAAGCCCCCAGTCTCCCTGTGGAATGTTTATGGAATGCAGGCCCTAGCTGTTTCCACGGTTTCATCAGAAAGCCCTTGTGTTCTTGTTTGCTTTTTCTGCCTTGATTGATGGAGGGACTTTAGTATTGGAAAAAAGGCAGGAAACACCTTGCCAGATCTGGATCCTTCCATGCTGCAAATATTCAACATCCAGACCAGCAGCACTAAAACCACAGGGCTGGTCATGTAGCCAACATGGAGCAGTCAACTGATCTTCAACAGAGAAACTGGGGTTGACATAGACTCTTGCCCTCACATTCGGCTGCAATATTATAGTCACAATTGTCATACAGTACAATGTTATGATTTACCTTACAGGAGCAGAAATGGTGACTTGTATAAAAAGTTCAATGACAGTATTAGTCTTTGAGTGTGCAAGCAGGTATGCTGTACATTGTGTTTGCATGTATATGTGTGTGTCTGTGTGTGTGTGTGTGTGTGTGTGTGTGTTTCTGTGTGTGTGTCTGTGTAGCATACATGTGTTTTCTCCAAACTGTCCATAAAGAGAACCACAAACAGAGACAGGCCCCACAAACTTTTACTGAAAAGTGTAACTCTTTCTATGTTGCCCAAATGGAAGAGTTTATTTGCTCTGCTCACTAACATTACAATATTGGCTCTGGAATGAAACTGCGGTGATTAATGCTTATTTGAGCGAAGGTATGCAGTTGGCGTCCCAGAGATGTGTATGTACTGTATCAATATTGCTCTAATGGAGTCAATTATGGACATATTTATTTGCACATCAGCAATTCTGAGAAATTGTGTGCAAAACAGATTGTGGTTATAAAGGAGTGTGTGTGTGAACAGTTTGTACTTATTCAGCATGTGTGTATGCACGCATGTCTGTGTATGTGTCTGTGCATACAGTATGCGTGTCATGTGGCGCACCCATGTCTGTATGAGGGATAGAGAAAGACATAGACATCCACCCATCTATCTCACCAGAGACCTCAGACGCCACTGAGAGATAACTCATGTTGTGTCAGTTAGTCTGCTGTCGCCGTGTTTCCAAAACTAGACCCGGAGCATCAAACCAGCCCACCTGCCCGCGAAGGGGATTTCTGTATCCCCATAACTCTTCTCCACAAATGTGCTAAATGCCAGCCAGGTTGCCTGTCGGTGCTAGCCTGTCTCAGCCTGCCACAGCTCCCTGAGAGACAAAAGAACTATTGCTTTCCAAGGCTTGACTAAGGCAGTTAACTCAAATTGAGTTATAGTACTGTATGTCAGCTCAGGGTAACCAAGGGTGAGTAATCTAATGTTGCCATATCCCAATAGACTTAGACTTACACATATTATGATAAGCTACAACATGATACAATACATTGCAATTTTACAATAAAGTGTACTACAATGAAATGTGGTGCACATACACATATCTATCACATTTTACTTTCTTACATTTGATCATATGGGCATTATGTTCTTCCATTGCTTGGTCATGCTCAAATAACTTGTGACTGATATTGTTTCATGGCAGGAATCCGCTATTATCCTCATACACACAAGTCTCCCTCGTGATTGGAGATTAACCTTTACCTTCCCCTCTGTTATCTGTATCCTAAGCAATAACCAACCTTCTTAGCCTGGTCCCAGATCAGTTTGTGCTGTCTGCCATCTCTTACAGTCACACATACAGATCTGTGATCAGGCTACCACTTTCTTGCTCTCCTTGTTTCTGCCTCCCCTTTTTCCCTCTTTCACTGTCTCCATGGGGTTCTCAATGCTTGGCCATTTGCCAAACAATAGAGACATGGCAATATGTAAATCACCTCATTGGTAAATAAGACTTGATCCCACATGTCATCCTGAAGAGTCTGGAGGAAGTGTGACCTCGCTGTGCAGTAACAAAAGAAACAAGGCATAGCTTCTCTCTGCCGTGTGACAGTAGTTCTGCCAAACAAAGATGGAGTGAGAATGAACAGGCGGCCCTGTTGAAGACGCAGCAGGCCTCCACTCCTCGCCAGGGAGAATAAACATGGCAGGTATTTAGAGTGCGTCAAAGCCTGCTCTATTTACCTCCCCTCTTTCACCCCTCTGCCATGTGCACTCTCCACTGTCTGTCTGTCTGTCTGTCTGTCTGTCTGTCTGTCTGTCTGTCTGTCTGTCTGTCTGTCTGTCTGTCTGTCTGTCTGTCTGTCTGTCTGTCTGTCTGTCTGTCTGTCTGTCTGTCTGTCTGTCTGTCTGTCTGTCTGTCTGTCTGCCTGTCTGTCTGTCTGTCTGCCTCTGTCTAACGCTCTCTCTCTCTCTCTCTAAGATGTTACTCACATCCATCCCATCGCCTGGCCCTTCAGTGTTGCTAAATGTTTGAATTTTTTAAATTATTTCACCTTTATTTAACCAGGTAGGCTAGTTGAGAACAAGTTCTCATTTACAACTGTGACCTGGCCAAGATAAAGCAAAGCAGTGCGACACAAACAACAACACAGAGTTACACATGGAATAAACAAACATGCAGCCAATAACACAATAGAGAAAAAGTATATATACAGTGTGTGCAAATGAGGTAAGATAAGGGAGGTAAGGCAATAAATAGGTCATAGTGGCGAAATCATTTCAATTTAGCAATTGAACACTGGAGTGATAGATGTGCAGAAGATGAATGTGCAAGTAGAGATCCTGGGGTGCAAAGGAGCAAAAAATAATAATAACAGTATGGGGATGAGGTGGTTGGATGGGCTATTTACAGATGGGCTATGTACAGGTGCAGTGATCTGTGAGCTGCTCTGACAGCTGGGGCTTAAAGTTAGTGAGGGAGATATGGGTCTCCAGCTTCAGTGATTTTTGCAATTCGTTCCAGTCATTGGCAGCAGAGAACTGTAAGGAAAGGTGGCCATAGGAGGAATTGGCTTTGGGGTGACCAGTGAGATATACCTGCTGGAATGGGTGCTACGGGTGTGTGCTGCTATGGTGACCAGTGAGCTGAGATAAGGCGGGGCTTTACCTAGCAACGACTTATAGATGACATGGAGACAGTGGGTTTGGCGACGAATATGAAGCGAGGGCCAGCCAATGAGAGCATACAGGTTGCAGTGGTGGGTAGTATATGGGGCTTTGGTGACAAAACGGATGGCACTGTGATAAACTACATCCAAATTGCTGAGTAGAGTGTTGGAGGCTATTTTGTAATTGACATCGCCGAAGTCAAGGATCGGCAGGATAGTCAGTTTTACGGGGTATGTTTAGCAGCATGAGTGAAGGATGCTTGGTTGTGAAATAGGAGGCCGATTCTAGATTTAATTTTGGATTGGATATACTTAATGTGAGTCTGGAAGGAGAGTTTACAGTCTAACCAGACACCTAGGTATTTGTAGTTGTCCACATATTCTAAGTCAGAACCGTCCAGAGTATCGATGCTAGACGGGCGGGCGAGTGCAGGCAGCGATCGGTTGAAGAGCATGCATTTAGTTTTACTTGCATTTAAGAGCAGTTGGAGGCCATGGAAGGAGTGTTGTATTGAAAATCGTCTGGAGGTTTGTTAACACAGTGTCCAAAGAAGGGCCAGAAGTATACAGAATGGTGTCGTCTGCGTAGAGGTGGATCAGAGAATCACCAGCAGCAAGAGCGACATCATTGATGTATACAGAGAAGAGTCCCCCATAGAGACTGCCATAGGTCCAGACAACAGGCCCTCCGATTTGACACACTGAACTCTATCTGAGTAGCTTGTGAACCAGGCGATGCAGTCATTTGAGAAACCAAGGCTGTTGAGTCTGCCGATAAGAATGTGGTGATTGACAGAGTCGAAAACCTTGGCCAGGTCGATGAAGATGGCTGCACAGTATTGTCTTTTATCAATGGCGGTTATGATATTGTTGAGGACCTTAGTGTGGCTGAGGTGCACACATGACCAGCTCGGAAACCAGATTGCATAGCGGAGAAGGTATGGTGGGATTCGAAATGGTCGGTGATCTGTTTGTTAACTTGGCTTTCGAAGACTTTAGAAAGGCAGGGTAGGATAGATATAGGTCTGTAACAGTTTGGGTCTAGAGTGTCTCCCCCTTTGACAAGGGGGATGACCGCGGCATCTTTCCAATCTTTAGGGATCTCAGATGATACGAAAGAGAGGTTGAACAAGCCAGTAATAGGGGTTGCGAAGGATAATTTTAGAAAGAGAGGATACAGATTGTCTAGCCCAGCTGATTTGTAAGCATGACCATCCGTAGAAAAATGCTTTTTGAAATTCTCGATTATCGTAGATTTATTGGTGGTGACAGTATTTCCTAGCCTCAATGCAGTGGGCAGCTGGGAGGAGGTTCTCTTATTCTCCATGGATTTTACAGTGTCCCAGAACTTTTTGGAGTTTGTGCAACAGGATGCAGATTTCTGTTTGAAAAAGCTAGCCTTTGCTTTCCTAACTGCCTGTGTATATTGGTTCCTAACTTCCCTGAAAAGTTGCATATTGCGGGGGCTATTGGATGCTAATGCAGTACGCCACAGGATGTTTTTGTGCTGGTCAAGGGCAGTCAAGTCTGGAGTGATCCAAGGGCTATATCTGTTCTTAGTTCTACATTTTTTGAATGGGGCATGCTTATTTAAGATGGTGAGGAAATCCCTTTTAAATAATAACTAGGCATCCTCTACTGACGGAATGAGGTCAATATCCTTCCATGATACCCGGGCCAGGTTGATTAGAAAGGCCTGCTCGCTGAAGTGTTTTAGGGAGCAGTTGACAGTGATGAGGGGTGGTCGTTTGACTGCGGAACCATTACAGACGCAGGCAATGAGGCAGTGATCGCTAAGATCCTGGTTGAAGACAGCAGAGGTGTATTTTGAGGGCAGGTTGGTCAGGATGATATCTATGAGGGTGCACGTGTTTACGGATTTAGGGTTGTACCTGGTATGTTCCTTGATAATTTATGTGAGATTGAGGGCATTTAGCTTAGATTGTAGGACAGCCGGGGTGTTAAGCATATCCCAGTTTAGGTCACCTAACAGTACAAACTCTGGAGATAAATGGGGGGCAAATAATTCACATATGTTGTCCAGGGCCCAGCTGGGGGCTGAGGGGGGTCTATAACAAGCGGCAACAGTGAGAGACTTATTTCTGGAAAGGTGGATTTTTAAAATTAGAAGCTCAAACTGTTTGGGCGCAGACCTGGACAGCATGACATAACTCTGCAGACTATCTCTGCAGTAGATTGCAACTCCGCCCCCTTTGGCAGTTCTATCTTGGCGGAAAATTTTGTAGTTGGGGATGGAAATGTAAGATTTTTTGGTGGCCTTCCTAAGCCAGGATTCAGACACGACTAGGACATCAGGGTTGGCAGAGTGTGCTCAAGCGGTGAATAAAACAAACTCAGGGAGGAGGCTTCTGATGTTAACATTCATGAAACCAAGGCTTTTACGGTTACAGAAGTCAACAAATGATAGCGCCTGGGGAATAGGAGTGGACCTGGGGGCTACAGGGCCTGGGTTAACCTCTACATCACCAGAAGAAGAGAACAGGAGTAGTAGGATAAGGGTACTGCTAAAGGCTATAGGAACTGGTCATCCAGTGCGTTGTGGACAGAGAATAAAAGGAGAAGATTTCTGGGTGTGGTAGAATAGATTCAGGGCATAATGTACAGCCAATGGTATGGTAAGATATGAGTACAGTGGAGGTAAACCTAGGCTTTGAGTGACGATGAGAGAGGTTTTGTCTCTGGAGGCACCAGTTAAGCTACGTGAGGTCTCCGCATGTGTGCGGGGTGAGACAATGTAAGGCATTTTGAGTGGGACCGAGAGCTCTACAGTGAAATAAAACAATAAGAACTAGCCAAGACAGCAGTAGACAAGGCATAGTGACATTAGAGAGAGGCATAAAGCAATCACAGGTGTTGATCAGGAGAGCTAAGACAACAACGGGTAAATGGCGATGAATGTGCAGAGCGGGTCAGTTAGGTACATACAGGACCTGAGTTCGAGGCTGGGGCCGACAGGTAAACAAAATGAGGTACCATGTTATTGAAACAGTCTCTTTGTGCTTTAGCTGTGTAGCCGAGTCATCATAGGGTCAAAAGAGCCGCAATAGGTAAGTCAGGGTGCCGTTAGGCGAGCAGGGGATACAGCGTTCAGAAAAGCTAGCGGGCCGGGGCTAGTAGATGGTTCTATGGCGACATCGTAACAGAATAGCCTGTTGAGACCACATCCGGTGATCACATCGGTAGTCCAGTCGTGATGGATCGGCGGGGCTCCGTGTCGACAATAAAGGGTCCAGGCCTATTGGCAAAGGAGGTATTGTAGCCCTAGAATTAGCTGGTATATGGGCCTAGCTCAAGGCTAGCTCAAGGCTAGTTGGTGCTTGCTAACAGTAGCCACTGATTTGCAGCTAGCTAGCTGCGATGATCCGGTGTAATGATCCAGAGCGGCAGGAATCCGGTGATATGGTGGAGAGAATCAGTCCGATATGCTCTGGGTTGATATCGCGCTGTGCAGACTGGCAGGTGTTGTCCAAGTTAAGGCTGGCCGAGCTAAGGCTGGCTGGTGAACGAGAAAAAGGTGAAGGCCGCTAGCCGTGGCTAACAAAGACTAGAAGTTAG
Source organism: Salmo trutta (assembly GCF_901001165.1). Lineage (NCBI taxonomy): Eukaryota > Metazoa > Chordata > Actinopteri > Salmoniformes > Salmonidae > Salmo > Salmo trutta. The sequence continues at coordinate 35,467,005 of NC_042976.1, read as the reverse complement.
TTAGCTGGCTAGCTTCTGATGGAAGTTCCAGTAATAAGGAATAAAAATAGCAGATCCGTACCGCATTGGGTGAGGCGGGTTGCAGGAAAGTATTTTTAGTTCGTAGATAGAAAGTGAGATTAAGATATATATGAAAAAGACCGGCTATTTACATACTGAGAAGGGAAACAATGTTATGTAGTTAGTGTGGGATGGATCAGAGCTTGGCAGTCATCTGAAGATGTTCTACATTTCACACTGAAAGAAAAAAGAGAAAGGAACGCATAGCTGTTGCTCAGACGGAATGTTCTGAAGGGGGAATGGGCACAGGCACATGGGCCAGCGATTCCACTTTATTCCTTTCTCTAGTGTTTATACCCAATAAGTCCAAACTAACACAGAATCTTGCAAACTAAGATACCCCTGCTACGGAAAGCCCTCTGTTATTGGTTATGCCAAGTAAATTGAATTTGCACACTAAATATTTCTATGAGGAATTGCCAGATGCATGGATGTATTGGGTCTGAGTAAACATTAAAAGCACTCAGGAGCGGCCTTGTGTTTATGCCAGTGCCAGAGGTTTGAAGGTTTGAGTGGTGATATGCCCCATTTTTGGCACTGTGGAAATACACCTGACCCACCAAGATTGATTCATTACATTGTAATGGTAGCCTGGAGTGCACCAGCAGCTCACCTCTCACACTGCCACAATCAAACTATTTGAGAAGAGAAGGATTGCTTTTAAAAAAAAAATTTGACCAATTGTGGCGGCAGGATTATCAACGCAAGCTAAGCCATGATCCCAAGCCATTAACCCAAACGGAGCAATCCTAAACTGTTTTGTTAAATCAATAACCAGATAAGTCAAATTGATCATATCACTGTATCTATTGTAGTTTATCTGGAGTAGCTCAACACAAGACAATGTTTGTACATCCTCCCCTGTAAGCAATAAACGACTGTATATCCAGTACTGACAGAGCCATTTGCCATGGACTTTTGTCTGCGGGAAATGGACCTTGATTTAATGTTGTTAACACAAGCATGTACAGAATGCAAAAACACAATTACCCTTTATTATATTACACTTGTTCGTACACTTCGATAGCATCAACACACGTTCATGGCTGTCCCTGAACCCATACACTGACAAAGGCTTTATGTTTTTCCCCCATGCTAACTAAAGTGGTCTGGAAACGTTTTGTCCCCCCTCTCCTTCCACCACTGTAAATGTAGTACTTGTATACAACAGTTGAAATTGTTACCCAGGTCCTTAAAGGCATTACAATGTCCTGATAGAAAGTAACCAGAGAGAGAAAGAAAAGAAGGTCATTTCTTCGGCGGGGATCCCATTTTTTCCACCAAATCATTTCTTGCGACCCCACCCCAAATCTAATGACACAACTTTAAAATTTGTACATTTCGATTTTTACATCAACATATAATCTCTTATCAAAATGAAAAGCAACCAATTCATATATTTATTCAAAATAATTGTCAAATTGCATTTCTCAAAAACATTGTATATTGTCCCATACAATAATCTGTACTCTTAATAAAATGTAGTTATTTGTTTTTTGGGGGCGACCCCACTGCGTTCCCCCCTTATGGGGTCGCGACCCCGACTTTGAATACCCCAGCTCTACAGTATGACATATTTTTGAGTAAATCATTATGAATGCAATTATATTTATTCACCCGTATTCACAAAGTCACCTGGAGGCTCACTGAGGCTCTCCTTCCATTCTCTATGCCACACCTTGCCATTCTCCACCTGCAAATCTGTTCACATTTCCAATTCTTCTTTACTCATTTCTCCCTCTGTTCTGCACTTACTTCCTTCTAGTTTTCAGAGTGTCAGGGTAATATTTTCTCAGCGCGGTTACCCACGGTTTGACCTGCGGTGGGCCCAATACTAAGTGTTCACCTGGCCCTTCTCTTAACAGTCTCTGTGCCTAGTCTTTGACCACCTGCCAGGCTACAGGATGCATGCTAAACTATGTGCTACAGTGGGCCTCTAAAGCCAAGAGTACAACTCACTGGAAATGGCTACCTAGGGTAGAATCTGAGTTATTCGTTTATGGGTAGACCTCTTCCGTTCTGTCTCAATCTAGCCTACTGTGGGTTCTCATTATTGTGGCCAAGTAAGGAGCCCGAAGGGGTCAAGGATTACGCATTTACAAGATTATTAGTCCAAACGTCGTCATCCCATTTGAACTCATACACACTACCTCACATCTGAAATGCCATCACTTGGCTGTAGGGAGTGTTTGAATAGACCCACATTCGTGCCCTTTAGGCTTTGTGTCAATTGTTCTACCTTTTTTTCTGCTCTTTTGTCGAACTTACTCACTAAGTAAGTCTATGTCCCTCCGCCTCCAGCTGTGTTAAAATCCATTAAATTGCATTTATTTTATGCCTAGTTGTTGGTCGCTCCATGTTTAATAAATGTTTTGCTGAGGGCCACCATTGAACTTTGTTTGTCACACAGGAATTCATTGTGATTCATAGTGCATTGGTCTGCCTATCAGTAGCGGTGCATGGTTAAAATCACTGGGGAAGCCAAGCCTCCCCCCTAAAAAAAAGCCATAATACAACTTACACTGAATGTGTTGTCATAATTGCGTTGTTTGCTCTATAACCTGTTAGTTCATATGCCTTGCCACTGTGATATATAGGCCTAAAGGCTGAGACAATAGCAAGACGGTTGCAGAATATATTCAACCACACCTTTGTTTTATCACAAAACCGGATAGCAACCTCTGTCCGGTGAAGTCCTATTGCATGTAAGAGACAGTTACATGACCTACAGCATGGTCAAGCAAGTTAATGTTTCCGTCATTTTCCGACCACTAAACAGCTATTGATTTAGAACCACAGAGAGCTACCGCAAGTTGCAAAGAAAAATGGAGCTGCCTCCACTATTCAAGCGCCATTTCAACTTCAACATTTCAACATCATCAAATCACTTCTGCTGAAAGATACCAAAAACAATTTAGTCTAATCAACATAACCTAAATATGATGTGGATGTCCATGGTTCTGATTTATGTTTGCGTGCATGTGTGTGCGTAGAAAAACATGTTGACTCACCCTACTTGTAGAGAAACGCCAATGCCATCCTCTTCTCTTTCATGTTGACAAAACGGTCTATCACTCTGTCATACGGTACTCACTTTTATTTTTTGTTGTCCTAGGCTACCTGCCTAAAATGCTTGGTTGCTAGCCTAACTTCCGTTCATCGCAACGTTAGTTAGTTATCATTAGCCTTCTACATCTAGCTACATATTGAACTAATGGTTGGAATTAATGGTTGGATCAGAATCGCCGTTATAACCATTGGCCTGTACAGAGAATTAAGTAAAACCACAAGTCCAAATCCCTATCTCCATCCATGGCTAATTTAGGAAAGGGACAAATTTAGCTAGCTAGCCACCGGAGGACAACAACACAACGAGATGCAACAATTCAAGTTGTTTCTGTTAATGACCTAGGCTCTTAAAGCAATTTGATAGGAGAGATGCCAAATCCAAGTTGGCTTCCCTTGACATAATTTATTTTCCCGCCAGGACCATTCACAGTTCCCTAGCTCAGCAATGATTGGCAAATTTGTTAAACTTTTTTTGTCAAGGGAAGCCAAATGCTTGCTGGCTTCCCTTGTTTTCAATGCTATGGGTGGCAACAATGTCATACTCGTTTGGACCAGACAGTATCCGATAGATAGCCTACACGTGGAGAGTCAGAGGGGCGCTGTTTCGCTCCCTCGGATGCTTTCTCACCTGAGATACATTCAGCCTCTTGTGAATTGAAGGAAAATGATGAAACACAGAGAGACAAAAGATAATTATTATAATATATATATATATCGGGGGTTTTTTTGGGGGGGGGGGGGGGGGCTTCCCTTGGTGTCAATGGATACATGCCACTGCTGCCTATTAGGATATTTGACTGAGATTAGCCTTAGCCCTTAGCCTTGTTAATCCTCAGTATAGAGCACTTGCTTTAACACACTTGTCAAGTGTTACTGATTTGTGAACCAATCCCGAAGACCACTTTCCATTCCCCCACCAGTATATGCCCTTCACGGCAACTTCGATAAGAACATCCTCGATACCAATCCGACCCTGAAAATTCCTCACTCAAGGGAGGGTCATGGAGGATTTCAGGGCAAGTGGAAAAGGGCGGGAATTTCGGGTGAAACACACAAGGTGTCGGAGTGGTTATTGATTGCAGGTGGACTTAACTGTTAGCAGCAGGAGCCTGGGGGTGAAGCGGGGGCCATGTGAAGAGATGGGCCAGGCCCAGTGAGGAGGCACCTCAGCGGGGCTCAGACATTCCCCAGGCCCCTTGGAGTCCTTGGATGAGCTGAGAGGCATGGAGGGGGCAGCTGTCAGTGTGTGGAGTGAACGGGAGAGTTGGGGGATGAGGTGCAGACATGGGCAGGCATGGTTGGGGTGATTTGAGGAGGTTAACAGTGCGGAGACTTGAACCAGGCTGAGATACTGTACTTTGTCAACTCACAGCACCTCTAAATAATAACTGTAGCCTTTCTCAAGAGACAAGTGACATTCCATGGAGCTGTCCTCATGCTACTTGATTTATCTGGTTGCAGTCAGTCATTAGTCAGAGATACAGCATTTATTTTGGTTTACACTGTATTTAAATAGTTCCCTACAAATGCTACATTCTATACATGCTCAACTAACTACTATGCACCTCTTTTTGCTGGTATCAGATAGCAAGGCTTTCCTGTTTACAGTCCACATTCCTCTATTCCATCAGGGGTTTGAGTAACGGCCTCCAAAACGACAAAGACTTTGATGACCCAATGTGACTCACGCATCCGATATAACCTTGTGAATCCAATAAGCCGACTCACACCCCGATGGCTACCGTTCAGTGATGCTTTTAGCTTGATCCAATCAACGTGTGTGTTGGCTGCATTGTCACAAACATCCAGTTGGCTTTGAGCTCCCTGAGGATCTTGAGATTGCTTTGTCGTGAGGACCAATGGGCATTCAGGTGAATTTGTGTAGACCTCTTGTGCGTTTGTGAAACTTCACTGCAAATTAGTAACCACTGTCGCAGTTGTACCTTCACTGTCCCAACGTTTTAAGGTTATGCCTTAGTCAGTTTAGAAAATCTCCACATTCCATTTATAGCTTCATGAATAAACTACATTGATTTATGAACAAAGAAATCCGAAACAGACACAATAGAGAGAGTTAAGCATTGAGTCATTGCTGCCATGCATTGTGAAAACAACTGAGCTATTGAATGAGGCTTTTTCTTACAGTACAAAGAAGTAGCAAGCTCGGTATTAGAATTGCAGATCAACCACTGTATGGGCTTAGCGATGGATAATCCTTGATTTACTCTCTGCCGTGACAGATTTGTCCCATTGTATTTATTTGCGGTGCTTTACATTGCCTGAAGCAACATTTGGGTAGTTTTGGTGGGGACTTTTAGAGACTGTTCAGGCTTTTTATGTGGACAGAAAGGAATGTGCTAGCTTTAGCGTAAACATAAAGCAGACCCCAAGAAACCATAAGTCTTCTGTTCACACCGCAAGGGACAATTAGTCAAGGATTTGCCTCTGTGTATGACAGAGCTTTTAAAGGCTAACAGCCCTGATAGCCTACAGCTGACCTTTTAGCACTAAAACAAAGATAGTGGTCCAGCATTGACAGACAGCCCTGTTACGAGAGCAAGAGAGAGAACGTGGGTGTGTGTGTGTGTGTGGGGGGGGGGGGGGGGGGGTAAGGCAAAGAGAGATAGAGAGATGAGCAAGTGAAAAAGGTCAACAGCTGATTGAATCCGAGTTACTGTCTCCTGCTTCTAATTTAGCCTTTCCTAACAATAGTCTTTTGTTTGAAAATTAAGTGAAAGATAGACTTCTTTAGGAAGGGAACATCACTGACAACTTACTGTTTGGCTGAAGGTCCTCATGTGGAAACGGTTCATCTCAGTGTTCTATTTGAGTCCCTCGTTATTATCCTCTTCCTGTTTACCCCCTCGCCGTCCTCGTGCTTCTGCTCGGAACTCTGGGATTGATTGTCGCAGCCATTAGAGCGCTAATCGGATTAGAGGTTAGCGCCAACATTGGCAGATCATGGGTTCCAGTAGGCTTCCCAATCGCCTTTAAACATCATTGACTTTCTTGGGCTAAGATAAGCTAGTTAACTGCTGCTAGGAGTTAGCAGTTAGGCTACCTTTCACTTGTTGCCTACTGTTACACAGTCGGAAATTGACTGTGTTATTAGATTGTCCATTGAGATTGGCTCAGAGCTCAATGCTAACGTATTGTTCTCTTTTCCCAGCCTCTCAGCCTGGGCCAAAAGTGATTTAGCCAGCTTTGATATGGATCATATGGGAACAATGAAGTAAACAAGACAATCATTCTATTCTAAAATGAACTGTACAGCATCTCTTAGGTCTGATGTCTGTATCTCTGTTAAGACATTTTGATCACAAGGGTATTGTCATAGTCTTCCTGTGATATACCTATAAACACATACACATTGATACACATTCATAAGATGTACTAGTTTTGGGAAATGTACTATATACTATATTGAAGCATACAGTAAAAACAAAGGACTAATGCTCAGGATCACACAGGTCAAATTTGGAGAGTTTAAATCAGGTATCGACTGTCTGTATACTGTATGTGCTTATGCATAATCTGCAACATACAACATTTTCTTCATTTTCTTTTCCAGGTGTCTTCGTCCTGTGTCCCTGCCACTAACTATGAGCTGGTAAGATTTTTTTAAATTTATATATATATATATATTGCTCAACAGTTGCTCAACAATACAGTTACTTCCACAATGTGAATCTGTCAGTAATAGTGTGTCCATGTATGCATTGTGGAGTAATCCCTTCTTCAGAATGCCATCCAAACATCCAGGGATTTGGTTCTGGGAATCCAACGTATGAGCACGGGCAATAAAAACAACATTATGTTGCTGCATTACCTTTTTTGGTCTGGGTTTGAGATTCTCTGTTGGATGTGGAATTATTTGCCCTCTCTGCACGTTCCGTGTATACATTTACTCTAATCCTTGGCAAGACAAAGAGTAGCCTGCAATGTACACTGAGTATACAAAACATCAAGGACACCTGCTCTTTCCATGCCAAAGACTGACCAAGTGAATCCAGGTGAAAGCAATGATCCCTTATTGATGTCACTTGTTAAATCCACTTAAATCAGTGTAGATGAAGGGGAGGAGACATGTTAAAGAAGGATTTTTAAGCCTTGAGACAGCTGAGACATGGATTGTGTACGTATGCCTTTCAGAGGGTGAATAGGCGAGAACGGGGTATGGTAGTAGATGCCAGGCGCACCGGTTTGTGTCGAGAACTGCACCGCTGCTGGGGTTTTCACGCTCAACAGTTTCCCGTATGTATCAAGAATGGTCCACCACCCAAGGGACATCCAGCCAACTTGACACAACTGTGGGAAGCATTGGAGTCAACATGGGCCAGCATCCCTGTGGAACGCTTTCAACTTCTTGTAGAGTCCATGCCCCAATGAATTGAGGCTGTTCTGAGGGCAAAAGTAGGGAGTTCATCTATTTTCCTTCCCCAGTATGTCATCTACAAGGGAGTTTCACTTTGTGAAATGGCCTCCCATGTATTTTTCTCTACCTTGTAACCCCCTTCCTCCCTATGCCAAGACAATTCACCCCAGAGGTAGACATCACACCCAACATTTTGTTGATTGCCCACTTAAACGTTAATTAGCTAAGATGTAAAACATTCACAGACATATGGTCTTTTTACGACCGAGGAGAGAGAAAGTGCACACACACATACATGCATGAAAACACACGCACGCGCACACATACACACATACACAAACACACACACAGCGGCAAGCTACTCGGGAGGCCTACAGCAGCTGTGTTGTGAAAACAAAATATGGTTCTCAAGGACAACAGTGGCAGTATTTACCAGAGGAAACTGAGTCCAGCTGGACGAAAGGGCCTTACAGAGAGCAGGAAGCAGGAGAAAATACCACAACTTCACACTCGTACCATTTGCTTGTGCAGATGTTTGGTTTGCATACATTGTTTTCTCCCTCTGATTTTGCTTCATTGCATTATAGTAGGTAGGCTATGTAGTCTCTAACTAGGCAGAGTGATGGATTTTAGAGTGATTGCAACATGACTCATGATTGGCTACTTCTTTTACGTTTGATGTGTGTGTGTGCGTCTGTGTGTGTGGAGGAAGTGGACCTCTGCGGTATTTTGGATAGCTGCTGAGGGATTACCCTCTTAGGGCTGTACTTCCCACCCCCACACCACTTTTCTTGATAAAACACCACTCCTGTACCTCTTATACTCACCCCTCTTTTTCCATTCTGGATCATATATTTAACAGAACCCTGCAGGAACAACTCTGCATTCCTCTGTCATGGCAGTTTATTAGCGTTCTCAAAACGTTATTATTTGTTATTAGGTTGGGAAGAACTAAAATGTGCTGTTTGATTGTTATACACAGTGGTACTGTATGAGCCATAGGTAAGTAAAATAGTAGTCAAGCTGTATTGTTGAGAAGTGCAAAGTGTATTGTATATAGGATAAATTGTGTGTGTATGTGTGTGTTCGCGCGCGTGTGTGTGTGTGCATGCTTGTGTGTGTTTGCGCAACCGTGTGTGTGTGTGTGTGTGTGTGTGTGTGTGTGTGTGTGTGTGTGTGTGTGTGTGTGTGTGTGTGTGTTTTCAGTCATTGGCTGCTCTCTGGCTGAAGGATGCTTCTCTCCTCCCATCCCAGGCAGCTCCATGTTTGGTGAATTCCTCACCTCTAGAAGAAAGAGAGAGAGAGAGAGATCTGATTTAGACAGTTGTGTTGTCCAGGTGCAGAACAGAGGGAAGATCACCATAAATCACTTCATGGCTAGAATGATGAGGGGTTCAATTAACATAGTATTTTACATATAAAGTCACTTATGTGATTCTAGTAATTTGGTGTGTTGGGAGACACACACCAGAGAATATGAGTCTTTAACTTGACGTACATGAAGACGCTATGTGGATGCTGTGACTGTCATGTTGTGTGAGAGTGAGGTCCATATAGTGAAGGCATGAGTTGAGAGTACAGTACTGTATGTGAGGGAGAAATACACAGTTAGGACGTAACCAGCAAAGGGATGTAGCCTATAGAGCCGACATTACAGCATAGAGATCAATAGCATCAATAGATTTCTGTGGACTCCAGTGTGTTGGAGAGTGGGGTGTCCATTTTGAGCTGTCTTGTGGAAGCTCTGGTGTGATCATGGTGCGGTAAGGATGTCCTCAGAGTGAGTGATGAGGCGATAGCTCCCTCAGTGGGACTCCCATGCTTGGAGGTGCGTGGCGTAGAGTGGGGCATGCTGGGTAGTACATTCCTGAGACGTGCCCTCATGTTAACTAACGCTGGGCCTGCAATTTAATTTCCCAGAGAGAGAGTGTGGAGAGAGAGAGAGTGTGGAGAGAGAGGAGAGAGAGAGACAGACAGAGAGAGAGAGCAGAACATAGTAAACTGGTTTTAGGTTTGAAACACGCACAGACATACACACACATGCAGCACTCACACACGCAATAATTCACATACACCTTTAAACAATCCCCTCAGGCTTGTGTTTACCTGCATCCACTCAAAGCTGTTTCTCAGTCAATGCCTCCGACACCTACGTCATCCAGACACACACACACACAAAACCAACACAAACCACGGCTGGGGAATCGTGCCAGTGCATTGCTGTGTAATGACTAACTGTGGCGCAGAGATTGGCAAGATCTTTTCAATTAGCCCAGTGTTTACAGCTGTACATACTTGGCTGATATGCCATATTACGTTCTGTATACAGGACAGGACCAAGTATCCCATAATATGATGTGATTCCTATCTCGTAGGCATGTGCATATACATGGGAAGCACGTAAGGTTGGACGTCCATGTTGTATATGCCAAGTGAAAGATGGATGTTTCTTTTTACCAGCTGTACATACACATTATATAATGCACTGAAAGATGTTGACTAGTATTGATGACAAGTATTGATTGTGTGTTAATGTGCCTGTGTCAGCCATATGAAAGATTTTTCTGGTTAGCGTTCTTCTTTTTCACAATAAGAGCCTTGACTTCAAAATGAAAGTCCCTGGAGGACAAGAGTTTAGGTAAAACAGCAATGGTGTGCTTTGTGTAGTATATGGATACAGCTGGACTCCACTAAGTTGCGTGTAGATCTGTTCTCTTCAGGAACGTTTTGATTCTCTCTCTCTTTGACCCGTCCAAATATACAAGGCGAGAGACAGCAAGGCATATTTGTACACTGGAAAACAAACAATGGGGCAAAACACAGAGCCCTTATAGTTTTGGCTCAGATTGGAAGTCATGGAAGTCCTCATCGGCCATTGGGTTATATCATGATCTGTGTATGCTGTGGTTGAATCACTGGCCAAACCCTGTTAGCCATAATAGGACATGAGACAGGAGAGAGAAAGAGTAAGAGAGAAGAGAAAGAAAGGGTGAGAGAGAGAGAAAAGAGAGAACACATTCCAAACGGAGTGAGAATGAGCAGACTAGCATCACTCCGTCCCCACTGGTGTGTCGTCGTCGTCCCCCACAATTGTTTATAATCACAGAACCCTAGTCTCTCGTGCATATCAGAATGTCACGTGTTATGTAACAGAGAGAGCGGAAGAGTCCATTTGGGATGGGTCAATCTGGCTGGCCTGCGTGTGACCTCCGTCCGTCCGGGTCCTAGTACGAACTTTGAGAAAGGTCAGAGGTCGTTTATGGACACTGCTGGCTCAGGAGGTTCCCACAGCTCTGCGTGGCTCAGTTTCGAATTCCAGCATTGGATTGTTTCCATAGAAACCCACCATGAGATCGTAGGCCCAAAATTGTGTATGAGTGGGAGCTAAAGACCAGGGAGCCCACCTCCCCCCTCCTCTCTCCATCATCGTTTATGTTTACATTTCTAAACCGTGTTCTGTGAAACGCTGCAGATGGGGCTGCTAAGCATGGGAGACTAGCAGATGTTTGCCTGTGTGGGTAAATTGTGCCTGTGTGTGGTGGGGTTGATACAGTTTGTGTGTTAGGGGGGAATGTGTGTGTATTTAAAATGTATGTTTGTATGTTTACATTTGTGTCTGTCAGAGCGACTGTGCCTATAAGTCCGTGCTTGTGCCTGTGTGTTACTTTGTATAAGTGTGCGTGTTTGTCTCTGTCTCCATTCACTTGCTTGAAATAAACGTTTTCTTTAACTTTCTGTATGTGGTTGTTTGTGGAAATGGAATTGAGCATGTGTACGTGCGTGCAGTATGTCTGTGATATTCGCCCACCAACTATTATATTATTAATACTGGGGACAGTGCCAGGTAGCTCCCTTAACAGTCCACAAGGACTTTGAAGGGCTCTTTATTTATTAATCGTCACATATTCAGCATTGTCTGGACGTCAACCAAGGGTTTTAAATCAACCTGTAATTGGCTTGGATGCAGCTTTGAGACAGGCGAAACAGCATTGCCTTTTTAGGTGTCAGACATAAGAGGGCTTTGACAGGAAACTAACATCTAGTTTGTTTCCTACAAAACAGCCATCCTGTCCTTTTTTTAGTAAACAAACAGTTTCTTTCTGTTGCCTCCCTCATGATTGTGCCAAAACGAATGTAAATGTTCAATGTTGTTCACAGGAGCATAAATAAAAGTGTAGAAGTTGAAGGTTGAAAAGATGTGAGAAGTTGACAGATGTCTTGAGCTCCGTGGTTTAAGAAGGCATGCTTGGCAGGGGGGTTAAAGTTACATTTTTAAACCATTGAACGCTGTCCAGACACAGCCCCTAGACGCTAAACCCCAGTACACACTTCATGTAGTTCTGAAAGGTGACATTTCTGCCATAAAATACACCCATCCAATCCTTTCAGATCTACACAAGTACCAAGAGGGTAGGGTCTAGAGCACAGGTGTCAAAATCATTCTATAGAGGGCCGATTGTCCGCAGATTTGCACTCCTCTCTTGCACTTGATTGGTCAATTTAGGTCACGGATTAGTTAGGAACTCCCCTCACCTGGTTGTTTGAGTCTTCATTGAACACAAATTAAAAGGAAATAACAAAAAACAGCAGACTTTCGGCCCTACATGAAATGAGTTTGACACTAGAGATTGGTTAGGCCTGAATTCCAGTAGCCTTGCTTTGTATTTAGACTGCAGTTCCTATCATCACCAGCAGGAGGCAGTGTAGCGTTAGATCCTTTTACTCAACTCAGCGATTGTACATTTTCCCTCTCTACCATAACTCTACTGCTTTCTGTCTAGAACCAAATGATTATGGAAGAACACATGAGAATGAAAAAGGCCATTTTTTCCAATCCCAAGTAATAAATGTAAAGGAAAGCACATTCTCCCTTGACGGAATACATTTTTGAACCTGCATGAATTGAGGAATTTTCATTGGGGCATAAATCTGTAGAATGTAATGCAAAGAATGTGAAAACCCTTAAAAAACATCTACGTTTTTGACATGTTTCATAACTTTGCAAATTAGGCTTTCCAAAATTATTTAGGGGTAAATAGCCAGTGATTCCGCGTTCACCCATGCTTTTCATCTCTGCTTTTCATTAAAAAAAAACTGGGAATGACATTGCTCAGAGCAAAAACAAAATGAATTGTCAATCAACGTTTTAGTATCAACAGTTCAATCGACACATATACACACAGAATCATGAGGAGTTATTATATATTGTGACTGTACAGGATGTATTCATAAAACGTAGGCCAACACAGATGGTACAGTATGTATTTTGAAATCTCAAAGAGCACCATGGTCTAGCAAAAAATTTGAGGTGACCATATAGGGGTATAATAAAGATAGAAGGAGAAAAGGAAGGAAGGAGGGAGGAAGGAGAGTAGGAAGGAGGGAGGAAGAAGAGTAGGAAGGAGGGAGAAAGGAGAGTAGGAAGGAAGGAGGGAGGGAGGGAGGAAGGAGGGAGAAAGAGATGAGAGATGTAATACACACCCTGGGCCACAACACACACACACACAAAGTTTAGCTCCTGGTTTGGAACCAGACTGGCCATCTCCAGCTGAAGTCGCTAGAGATGTGGCATCTAAATGAGCTGGCCTGGTGATTTATATTTAGCTGTGTGTCATTTCCAAGGAGACTCTGTTTGGGTATATTTGTGTCCTCACACTGGGAAACTCCCTGCACTGTACCTTTCTTCTTGGGCGCTTCCTAGGGTGACTTATAATTATTTGAGTTATGTGAGTCTATCAAAGGAGGCTCTATGTACAGTCCATGTGAGTTGCACATGGACTGAATACTGGCCTAACATGTTTATGTCACAGACACACTTATCACAAACCCACTGCAATTGCATTTGATTAAGTCAGGTGTCCAGTCTCTATATCTTTTCTTTCTCTGACCTCATACCCGCTCAGTCTTTATGACATCAAATCCCATCAGTCTCTCTGACCTCATACCCACTCTGTCTTTATGACCTTCCACTCAGTCTCTATGACATCATACCCTATTACCCACTCAGTCTCTAGACTCTCTGACATCATACCCACCCAGTCTCTCTGACCTCATACCCTCTCAGTCTATGACAACATACACACATTCTCCCTGAGCTAATACCCAATCAGTCTATATGACCTCATACACACGCAGTCCCTTTGACCTCATACATACTCAGTCTCTCTGACCTCATAGTCCCAGTCGGTATTAGACAGAACGTCAAAACTACATTTATGAAAAGTACAACATGTCTAAAGATTACTTTTCAGCATTGCATGCTCCCGACTTTTCTCGCTACTTTGAAAAACGTAATGTTGTACCGGTATCCCTCATTCCCCTTTTCATGATGGTGCTGGCAGCCACATGAGTGAGTGCTAGTTAGCTACCTACCAGAACATTAAGCTAGCCAAGACCAACAACACAAACAAACGGACTGTACAGCTAAAAGTAGTTAAATGTCTTACCTGTGATGAAATGTTTTCACACATAGTAGCTGGTTACGAACATACGGTTTACTTCCGGCGCTGACAGAGATGGCCGCCTCGCTTCGCGTTCCTAGGAAACTATGCAGTATTTTGTTTTTTATGTGTTATTTCTTACATTGTTACCCCAGGAAATCTTAGGTTTTATTACATACAGTCGGGAGGAACTATTGGATATAAGAGCAACGTCAACTCACCAACATTACGACCAGGAATACGACTTTCCCGAAGCGGATCCTCTGTTTGGTCCACCACCCAGGACAATGGATCGGATCCCAGCAGAAGGGGCAGATGGAGCGGTCTTCTGGTCAGGCTCCGTAGATGGGCACATCACGCACTGCTCCCGAGCATACTACTCGCCAATGTCCAGTCTCTTGACAACAAGGTAGACGAAATCCGAGCAAGGGTTGCCTTCCAGAGAGACATCAGAGATTGTAGCATGGCTCACTCAAGATACGTCATCAGAGTCAGTACAGCCACCTGGTTTCTTCACGCATCGTGCTGACAGAAACAAACATCTCTCTGGTAAGAAGAAGGGCAGGGGTGTATGCCTTATGATTAACAAGACATGGTGTGATCATTACAACATACAACATTTACATTTTTACATTTTAGCAGATGCTCTTATCCAGAGCAACTTACAGTAGTGAATGCATACATTTCATGCATTTTTTTTTTTTTTTTAACTGGCCCCCCGTGGGAATTGAACCCACAACCCTGGCGTTGCACACACCATGCTGGTATTGCAAACACCATGCTCTACCAACTGAACCACAGGGAAGACTAGAACTCAAGTCCTTTTGTTCACCTGACCTAGAATTCCTTACAATCAAATACCGACCGCATTATCTACCAAGAGAATTCTCTTCGATCATAATCACAGTCGTGTATATCCCTCCCCAATCAAACACATCGACGGCCCTGACAGAAATTCATTTGACTCTATGTAAACTGGAAACCACATATCCTAAGGCTGCATTTATTGTAGCTGGGGATTTTAACAAGGCTAATCTGAAAACAAGACTCCCTAAATTTTATCAGCATATCGAATACGCAACCCGGGCTGGCAAAACCCTGGATCATTGTTATTCTAACTTCCGCGACGCATATAAAGCCCTCCCCCGCCCTCCTTTCGGAAAATTTGACCACGACTCCATTTTGTTGCTCCCAGCCTATAGACAGAAACTAAAACAGGAAACGCCCGTGCTCAGGTCTGTTCAACGCTGGTCCGACCAATTGGATTCCACGCTTCAAGATTGCTTCGATCACGTGGACTGGGATATGTTCTGCATAGTGTCAGACAATAACATTGATGAATACGCTGATTCGGTGAGCGAGTTTATTAGCAAGTGCATCGGTGATGTTGTACCCACAGCGTCTATTAAAACATTCCCCAACCAGAAACCGTGCATTCGTGCAAAACTGAAAGCACGAACCACTGCTTTTAATCAGGGCAAGGTGACCGGAAACATGACCGAATACAAACAGTGTAGCTATTCCCTCCGCAAGGCAATCAAACAAGCTAAGCATCAGTATAGAGACAAAGTAGAGTCGCAATTCAACAGGTCAGACACGAGAGGTATGTGGCAGTTCTACAGTCAATCACGGACTACAAAAGGAAAACCAGCCCCGTCGCGGACCACGATATCTAGCTCCCAGACAAACTAAACAACTTCTTTGCTCGCTTTGAGGACAATACAGTGCCACTGACAGGCCCGCTATCAAAACCTTCGGGCTCTCCTTCACTGCAGCCAACGTGAGTAAAACATTTAAACGTGTTAACCCTCGCAAGGCTGCCGGCCCAGACGGCATCCCCAGCCGCGTCCTCAGAGCATGCGCAGACCAGCTGGCTGGTGTGTTTACGGACATATTCAATCAATCCTTATCCCAGTCTGCTGTTCCCACATGCTTCAAGAGGGCCACCATTGTTTCTGTTCCCAAGAAAGCTAAGGTAACTGAGCTAAATGACTATCGCCCCGTAGCACTCACTTCCGTCATCATGAAGTGCTTTGAGAGACTAGTCAAGGACCATATCACCTCCACACTACCTGTCACCCTAGACCCACTCCAATTTGCTTACCGCCCCAATAGGTCAACAGACGACGCAATCGCAATCACACTGCACACTGCCCTAACCCATCTGGACAAGAGGAATACCTATGTAAGAATGCTGTTAATCAACTACAGCTCAGCATTTAACACCATAGTACCCTCCAAAATTGTCATTAAGCTTGAGACCCTGGGTCTCGACCCCGCCCTGTGCAACTGGGTCCTGGACTTCCTGACGGGCTGCTCCCAGGTGGTGAGGGTAGGTAACAACATCTCCACCCCGCTGATCCTCAACACTGGGGCCCGACAAGGGTGCATTCTCAGCCCTCTCCTGTACTCCCTGTTCACCCATGACTGCGTGGCCATGCACACCTCCAACTCAACCATCAAGTTTGCAGACGACACTACAGTGGTAGGCTTGATTACCAACAACGACGAGACGGCCTACAGGGGAAGGTGAGGGCCCTCGGAGTGTGGTGTCAGGAAAATAACCTCACACTCAACATCAACAAAACAAAGGAGATGATTGTGGACTTCAGGAAACAGCAGAGGGAGCAGCCCCCCTATCCACATTGACGGGACAGTAGTGGAGAAGGTGGAAAGTTTTAAGTTCCTCGGCATACACATCATGGACAAACTGAAATGGTCCACCCACACAGACAGCGTGGTGAAGAAGGCGCAGCAGCGCCTCTTCAACCTCAGGAGGCTGAAGAAATTTGGCTTGTCACCAAAAACACTCACAAACTTTTACAGATGCACAATCGAGAGCATCCTGTCGGGCTGTATCACTGCCTGGTACGGCAACTGCTCCGCCCACAACCGTAAGGCTCTCCAGAGGGTAGTGAGGTCTGCATAACGCATCTCTGGGGGCAAACTACCTGCCCTTCAGGACACCTACACCACCCGATGTCACAGGAAGGCCAAAAAGATCATCAAGGACAACAACCACCCGAGCCACTGCCTGTTCACCCCGCTATCATCCAGAAGGCAAGGTCAGTACAGGTGCATCAAAGCGGGGACTGAGAGACTGAAAAACAGCTTCTTTCTCAAGGCCATCAGACTTCTATGGGCTAGGTGGGACGCTAGCGGGACACAGCCAGTGTGGGACACAGCCAGTGAAATATCAGGGCGGCAAATTCAAAAACAACAAAATGTCATAATTCAACTTTCTCAAACATACAACTATTTCAACACCATTTTAAAGATACACTTCTCCTTGATGTAACCACATTGTCCGATTTCAAAAAGGCTTTACAGCGAAAGCAAAACATTAGATTATGTTAGGAGAGTACATAGACAAAAATAATCACACAGCCATTTTCCAAGCAAGGACAGGATCTAACTTTCGACTTCATACCAAGCCTCTGTTTGTTTTGTCATAGTTTTCACGGTGTAACATTATGGCATTATGGCTAATACCATTTCACTGCCATTCCACATCTGTCTTTCTACTAGCCAGCTATGTTTTGTGAGTTGGACCTCTACATACTGTGACACTACACAATGAAAACCATGTAAAAGCATGCTTACTGTACACACACATATGTTTACAGTATGTGTGTGTACAGTATGATCTCACACAGGCCTTTGTTCGGTACCTAGACTCCAGGCTCTCCTTATACAGTACAGACCAGATCAGGGGAACAGACACTGCTATTACAATAGGGCGGTGTGGCCAAACGTTGTTTTGGGGAGAAAATGTCTGGCCATGGAATTTGGCCTGGCTACAAATTCACAGACCAGTTGTACTGTTGCGAGGATCACTACGTGTTTTCTTGTCCATTTCCAAGACATTTCCCCTAGCTGACACGCCTTCTCACTAGAGGAGACAATTTAACCAACTTGGCCAACCAGAGATAGCGTGACACAAATCACACCCCTACATTTGGATCAGTAGTGTATTTTATTATTTGTAGTTTGTTGTTTCGATCTTTTGACTTTTTCCTCATATTTGGGTTATGGTGTTATATTCTGTATCGTTAGATTTCAGTGCAGCCTTTGATGTTATTGATCATAATTTCTTATTGAAAAAATCTCACTTGTTTATGGCTTTACATCACCTGCCATCACATGGTTGAAGAGTTACTTATCCAATAGAACTAGAGAGTTTGCTTCAATGGAAGCTTGTACAGTGTGGTATCCCTCATGGCACTTGCCTTGGGCTGTTACTCTTCTCTATTTTTACAAATTATTTGCCACTTGTCTTACACGTTTGCACACTCTACACATCAGCACCTTCAGCCAATGATCTCACTGAGAATCTTAGCAAGGAGTTACAGTCAGTGTTAGAATGTGTAATTAACAATAAACTGGTCTTAAATACATCTAAAACCAAAAGCATTGTTTTGATTCAAAGCATTCTCTTTGACCTAAACCTCAACTGGAGAAAGAGTGTGACCATTGAGCAAGATGGTCAGTTATCATGGCCAAGTCATATTGACAAAGTTGTTGTGAAGATGGGGAGAGGTTTGTCTGTTATAAAGAAATCTTCATCATTTTGGACACAAAGATCAACTGTACTACTTGTTCAGGCTTTGATCTTGTCCCATCTTGATTACTGTCCGGTAATAGGGTCAGGTGCAGCATAGAAAGACCTAGCAAAGCTGCAGCTGGCTTAAAACAAAGCAGCACGCCTTCCCCTTATCTTCACACACAGAACTAACATCTACAACATGCATGATAGTCTTGCATGGTTGAGGGTTGTTGAGAAATTGACTACTTCTCTTCTGGTCTCTTTAAGAAATATTTGTGTGTTGAAAATGCCTAACCACTTGTATAATCGTATTGCATGCACTTTAAACAGACATACATAGCCCACCAGACATACCAGTTTCTTCACGGTACCCAAACCAAAAACAGATTTAATGCGTTGCTCAGTTATGTATAGAGGCGTGTCATCGTGGAATCCTCTGCCACCAGAGGTTACTCAGGCATAAAGCAAGTTTAACATACACTATATATACAAAAGTATGTGGACACCCCTTCAAATTAGTGGATTCGGCTATTTCAGCCACACCCATTGTTTACAGGTGTATAAAATCGAGCACACAGCCATTCAATCTCCATAGACAAACATTGACAGTATAATGGCTTTACTGAAGAGCTCAGTGACTTTCAACGTGGCAACGTCATAGGATGCCACCTTTCCAACAAGTCAGTTTGTCAAATTTTTCCATATTAATGCCCATGATTTTGGAATGAGATGTTCGACGACCAAGTCTCCCCATACTTTTGGTCATGTAGTGTATTGTATCCCAGTACCTCTCCTATTTCTAAATATCTAATTTAACTGTACTGTATATAATAATATGCATATGTATATATGAATACTGTGTAAATAGTATTTTTGTTGTCTCTTGTTGTCTCTGTACTTTGTAATGTATTTGTACATTTTATGTGGACGCCAAGGAACAGTAGCTGCTGTACGTGCAATAGCTAACGGGGATCCTAATAAACTAAAGTAAACTTAGCAGATACTTTTCTCCAAAACAACTTACAATACAGTGCATACCTTTTTTTGTATGTGATCCTTGTGGCAATTGAACCCTCAACCATGGTATTGCTAGCCCCACAGTCTTACCAAATAATCCACACAGGACCAAGTATTGTCTCTTTCAGGCGCTGTCTGAACTTAGTGGGTTTTGTAGGCTATACTCCCCAAAGGAGGTGTTGGACTGTTCCCTTAGTGTTAGAACTGTTCTGTTCTGTGAACTATGAACCCCTAACTGTAATCCTCAGAGTCACTGAGAAGGATCATTTGCACAAATGCACACATATCCTTTGTAGTGGTGTCTGTAGCTGTATTATACATTTGAAGCATACTTCCCATATTAATCCAAAGTACTAGTTGTTTGAACCCAGCACTGTGGACTTTGATACGCACTGCTTTACTATTGAATTTCGGTCTTCTTACTTAGTTTGTGTGTATATAGGCTATCATCCCTCTCCTTAGCTCCTCATATCACTCTAACAATTTGAAGCTAGCCAGAGCCACCCTGACCAATGACATCATGGATTCCTTGAGGCCTAGGTCATTATAAATAAACAATATTTTTGGACATATCTCTCTCTCCTTCTCCTCCTCTTTCTCTCTCTCTCTCTCCCTCCCCCTCTCTCTCTCTCCCTCCCCTGCCTCACTCTCTCCCTCTCTCTTCTTCGTTCTCCTCCCCACTCTCTCTTTCTCCTCTCTCTCTCGCTCGCTCTCTCACTCTCTCACGCTCTCGCTCAGTCTCTCCATGGCTGTATATGGTTGTGATGGGTGTGCTGCAGCAGTGGGGATGGAGATGGTCTCTGGGCTGGGCTAACGGAAGGGATGTGTCTCTTAGGGCTCTATTTGAACAAACTTGGTGCTGGCGGTGCCGCTACAGACTTGAGGGTGCGTATCTGTATTTTCACAACGGAAATGATGTGTGCAGTAGGTGGTGGTGGCGCAAAAGGACTAGGTTTTGATAAGTTGTGGATGTGTCAAGGCTTTACACCTCACTGGCCAATTGAAACATGCTCCATGGCTAAATATGTGGTTGCTTCAAGTTGTGTATTTACAGAGTCTCCCGAGTGAAACGGTGGACTTAAGCACCGCAGTGCTTAAGGCATCACTAGAGACCCCGGTTTGATCCCGGGCTGTGTCACATGTTCGGAAGACACATGGCTCTCAACATTTTCCTCTCCCAAGTCTGTACGGGAGTTGCAGCGATGGGACAAGACTCTAACTACTAATTGGGGAGAAAAAGGGGTAAAAAAATGTTTTATATTAAAACAAATACAGTACCAGTCAAAAGTTTGGACACACCTACTCATTCCACATTTTTTCTTTATTTTTACTATTTTCTACATTGTACAATAATAGTGAAGACATCAAAACTATGAAATAACACATATGGAATCATGTAGTTACCAAAAAAGTGTTAAACAAATCAAAATATATTTTATATTTGAGATTCTTCAAAGTAGCCACCATTTACCTTGATGACAGCTTTGCACACTCTTGGCATTCTATCAACCAGCTTCATGAGGTAGTCACCTCGAATGCATTTCAATTAACAGGTGTGCCTTGTTAAAAGTTCATTTGTGGAATTGATTTCCTTCTTATTGCGTTTGAGCCAATCATTTTGTTGTGGCAAGGTAGGGGTGGTATACAGAAGATAGCCCTATATGGTAAAATACCAAGTCCATATTATGTCAAGAACAGCTCAAATAAGCAAAGAGAAACAGCAGTCCAGCAGTACTTTAAGACATGGCGGTCAGTCAATCCGGAAAATTTCAAGTGCTGTCGCAAAAACCATCAAGCTCTATGATGAAACTGACTCTCATGAGGACCGCCACAAGAAACGAAGACACAGAGTTACCTCTGCTGCAGAGGATAAGTTCATTACAATTACCAGCCTCTGAAATCGGCAATTAACTGCAGATTGCAGCCCAAGTAAATGCTTCACAGAGTAAAAGTAACAGACACATCTCAACATCAACTGTTCAGATGAGACTGTGTGAATCGCGCCTTCATAGTCGATTAAAATGATTACACAATAACTTTTTTAAATAGGCTATGTCTAAATACAGTTACAGGCAACATACAGTGCCTTACAAAAGTATTCATCCCCCCTGGGCGTTTTTCCTATTTTATTGCATTACAACCTGTAATTTAAATGGATTTTTATTTGGATTTCATGTAATGGACGTACACAAAATAGTCCAAATTGGTGAAGTAAAATGAAAAAAATTACTTCTTCCAAAAATTCTAAAAAATTAAAAACAGAAAAGTGGTTTGTGCATATGTATTCACCCCTTTGCTATTAAGCTCCTAAATAAGATCTGGTGCAACCAACTAACTTCAGAAGTCACATAATTAGTTAGATTGCACACAGGTGGAATTTATTTAAGTGTCACATGATCCGTCACATGATCTCAGTATATATACACCTGTTCTGAAAGGCCCAGAGTCTGCAACACCACTAAGCAAGGGGCACCACCAAGGAAGCGGCACCACGAAGACCAAGTAGCTCTCCAAACAGGGACAAGGTTGTGGAGAAGTACAGATCAGGGTTGGGTTATAAAAAAATATCAGAAACTTTGAACATCCCACGGACCACCATTAAATCCATGATTAAAAAATGGAAAGAATATGGCACCACAACAAACCTGCCAAGAGAGGGCCACCCACCAAAACTCACAGACCAGGCAAGGAGGGCATTAATCAGAGGCAACAAAGAGACCAAAGATAACCTTGAAGGAGCTGCAAAGTTCCACAGCGAAGATTGGAGTATCTGTCCATAGGTCCACTTTAAGCCATACACTCTATAGAGCTGGGCTTTACGGAAGAGTGGCCAGAAAAAAGCCATTGCTTAAAGAAAAAAATAAGCAAACACGTTTGGTGTTCACCAAAAGGCATGTGGGAGACTCCCCAAACATATGGAAGAAGGTACTCTGGTCAGATGAGACTAAAATTGAGCTTTTGGCCATCAAGGAAAACGCTATCTCTGGCGCAAACACAACACCTCTGATCACCCCGAGAATACCATCCCTACAGTGAAGTATGGTGGTGGCAGCATCTTGCTGTGGGGATGTTTTTCATCGGCAGGGACTGGGAAACTGGTCAGAATTGAAGGAATGATGGATGGTGCTAAATACAGGGAAATTCTTGAGGGAAACCTGTTTCAGTTTTCCAGAGATTTGAGACTGGGATGGAGGTTCACCTTCGAGCAGGACAATGACTCTAAGCATACTGCTAAAGCAACACTCGAGTGGTTTAAGGGGAACCATTTACATGTCTTGGAATGGCCTAGTCAAATCTTTCTAATAAGTTTTGTTTTTAATCAAGTTAAACGAAAAACAATCAATGTGTTTTTTAAAACAGCAACAATATTTTCAAATTGGATCAGGTCAAAAGCATATCATAAATCACATCTATCATTCCATGAGCATAAGGCAATGTATGCACGCATAGGCCTAAGGGCTCTCTGGCAGGAGGCATGGATGTTTGTCCCATCCATTGAAGATAGTTTATTAAATAAATACAGTAACCCTACAATAAGCCTAGTTATAACAAACATGTAGCCAATCTAGTTTGTTTTTATTGGCTTCAACATGGACATATTTGTCTACACACCTTGCATTCACATTTTTTAAATGCACTGCATGTTTGATTATTGGACATTGCCCAAATAATAAGATTAGCCTACCATCACCGTTAATATGGCTTGCTAGTGACTTTGCCACGTGAAAGGTAAACTAACAGGCAAATAGCCAGGCTTCAAGCTGATCGCTACGATTTGACAGTTAGGTCCAACAGATGAAAGTGGAAGGTAGGGGTTGGAAAATAGCATAGCGCTGGTCAAAGTTGCCAAAGAGCGTGCGTTTGACACTAGCGTCGCCTTAACGCCAGCTGAAAATAGAGGCCCTAGTGTAAATATTTACCTCAAAGGTTTTATGGATGCTCCTACGAACTCAAGGCGTATACCAGCTCCACTTTTAACCAGCTCGGTCACTAAGGAATTCTAGGCCCTCGAAAAGCACCCTTTCAGACAAAACACTATAGAAATATGACAGAAGATTGACCTGGGTCAAAATACTATTTGTTTTTATTTCAATTTACATTTAGTGGGGTTTGCATTTTTGGCACTGTTGGTTCTGTTGTGCCAACCGAGCTAAATCAACTGCACATTAGTAATTGAAAGAAAAATGTTTGCCCTAGGTCTGATTATGACACATACTGTGGGAGAAACATTGGCACAAAATAATTTTTTATTTATAATAAAACATTTAAAAGTAACCTTTATTTAACTAGGCAAGTCAGATAAGCACAAATTCTTATTTACATTGACGCCTACCTCGGCCAAATCCGGACGACGCTTGGCCAATTGTGCTCCGCCCTATTGGACTCCCAATCACGGCAGGATGTGATACAGCCTGCCCCCCATAGTAAGGATGTTATTGGCCATTCAAGTGTGAAGTAGTGTATATAAAACAGTGCTAATGCAAACAGTTTATAAAAGGTGTTATCACAACCAAGCTTCCCCATTGCAGGTTGAATACTGTATTTACAGTAGTCTCACCTTCTCTCTCTCTCTTTCTCGCTCTCTCTCCTCCCTTTCTCCATCTCTCTCTCCCTTTACTCTTTTAGGCACCTGCTAACGACATACCCCTGAAGTATGTAGAGACTATGGTGAGTTTGAGCTGCATCTTATATTCTATTTGGTTGGGTGTGTGTTATTTCATTTTTCTAGCTAAAACAACTCAAACCATTAAAAGAGGGATGATGGATGCTTTTTCTCCATTGTGTTATTATCATTGTGATACAAGCCAAGAATCTTGACCAAGACTTTAAGCTCTTAACAATGCACAATACTTTTGGCTTTTTGTTGTCCAGGTAAAAACAACAGATATATGCATAATATACATTACCAGTCAAAAGTTTGGACACACCTACTCATGTCACGCCCTGACCTGAGAGAGCCGTTTTTCTCTGTTTGGTTAGGTCAGGGTGTGATATGGGGTGGGCATTCTATGTCATATATTTCTTTCTGTTTGGCCGAGTATGGTTCCTAATCAGAGGCAGCTGTCTATCGTTGTCTCTGATTGGGAATCATACTTAGGCAGCCCTTTTTCCCTCCTTCTGTTGTGGGATCTTGTTTTTGTACAGCTCAGTGAAAGCCTGCAGAATGTGACGTTTGTTTTCCTTTGTTTGTTATTTTGTTTAGTGTTCTGAGTAATAATACAATTTGATCATGAGCACTTACCACCCTGCACCTTGGTCTCCTCTCTACGACGATCGTCACAATTCATTCCAGGGTTCTTTATTTGTACTATTTTCTACATTGTAGAATAATAGTGAAGACATCAAAACTATCAAATAAGACATATAGAATCATATAGTAATCAAAAACGTGTTAAACAAATCTAAATATATTTTATATTTGAGATTCTTCAAAGTAGCCACCCTATGCCTTGATGACAGCTTTGCACACTCTTGGCATTCTCTCAACCAGCTTCATGAATGATTTTCCAACAGTCTTGAAGGAGTTCCCACATATGTGACCCAATTCAGGAAGCTAGGCGTATGTCGCAAGTCACAACTTAACAGGAGAGCTGTTTGAACGTAACATTTCTTTTTAACATAATGCGTTTTTTGAAAGAAATGCCTTCTCGAACATGTGACCTTTCATGTGCCTTAATATCAAACTTGTATGCCATCTGTAAATACAAATAAAATTGTTAAATTATGAGCCTAGTTAGTAGAGCCACAGAAAAAGTGCAACCTTCCCGTTGTTTAGCTAGCTAGCTACATGTCTTAACAAAAGACTCCACTCTATTTTTGACAAAGTATTTTCATTTCAAGTTAAAGTGTACTGTTAGTTAGCTAACTAACGTTAGTTGGCTGGCTCGCTAACTAACGTTATCTCATGCGTTGGGATTCATTGTTTACCTAGCTACATTTTTTAACAACAGACTCTCGTCTTAGTGTGCCAGAGCGCAGAATAACTGCTGCATTTTTGAACGCTCAACACCCATTGAATATGTCCAGTGTCAGTAAACGTCAGCAACAAAGCATAATTCAATTGTTGCCAGTGGCACAGTTACAGTCACCAACGCTCTGGATAACATGAAAAAAGCCTAACCAGCTCTGCTAAGGCGAGTAAAATGGTCAGAGTAGGTGTTCTCTCATTATGTGTCTGGAAGTAGCTAGCTAATGTTAGCCAGTTTGCATGGGTGCTTGACTGTAGTTGTGAGGTCAGAGCTTTCGGAACAACCCTACTTATTGGCCAGAGCGTCCACTGTGCGCTCTGAACGCGATAGGGCGATTAATGTTCCGGGAGCTGTTCTCTCTCTCTCTTAGATGTCCGGAAGTAGCTGGCAAGTTAGTACAGAATGGTTGGATCAACCCTTAAAGAAATGGGTGGAGCTAAGGCTTAAGGGGGTGTGAACAATGCTGAATGGGTGTAGACAAAGAAGGGCTCTCCAATAGTTGTACAAAAACATTGAAAGACGGTTTTCTTAATCTACTCCTTTATGCAACCACTTTGTCAGATTTCAAAAGAACTTTACGGAAAAAGCACATTGTTCAATATTCTGAGTACAGAACTTAGCCTTCAATGCTAAGCTATACAGTTAGCCTACAACCACGGCATCGACAAATCTCTAAAAATATGTTCGAAATATTTTCTTACCTTTGCTGATCTTCGGCGGAATGCACTCGGAAGGGCTCCCACTTCCACAAGAAATGTTCATTTGTTCTGCAAAGTCCATCATTTATGTCGAAATACGTCCGTTTTGTTGACCCATCCAGAACACTTTACAATGCCATGTGGCGTGGACGCAAATCCATAGACGAAATGTTCAAAGTTCCATTACCGTTTGTAGAAACACGTCAAACGATGTTTACAATCAATCCTTTAGGGTATTTTTTTACGTAAAATTGCGATAATTTTACAACCGGGCAATAGGTATTCATCCCAGAAGAAAAATAACGAACAGCGAAGTCACGTGCATGCGCGTCACGAGACACCTCACCTCAGACTGGCCACTGATTGACTGAGCCATAATTTTCTGCCCGGAAACCAGTTTGTAAAGATTGTTGACAGCCAATGGAAGAGTTAGGAGGTGCAACGTAAATCCTATGTCACTGTAGTTTTTCAAGGGATTCAAAAGAAAAACTAAATTTCTAATTTCTCCCACTTCCTGATTCTTTTTTTCTCAGGTTTTTGCCTGCCATATGAGTTCTGTTATACTCACAGACAGCCCAAGAGGTTTTAAGAAGGAAAGAAATTCCACAAATTAACTTTTAACAAGGCACACCTGTTAAATGAAATGCATTCCAGGTGACTACCTCATGAAGCTGGTTGAGAGAATGCCAAGAGTGTGCAAAGCTGTCATCAAGGCAAAGGGTGGCTACTTTGAAGAATCTCAAATATAAAATATACTTTTTTTGGTAACTACATGATTCCATATGTGTTATTTCATGGTGTTGATGTCTTCACTATTATTCTACAAAGTAGAAAATAGTAAAAATAAAGAAATACCCTGGAGGTGTTTCCAAACTTTTGACTGGTACTGTACATACACACTCATCTATTGTGTTCATTCATAAAAGAACATAACCAAATACACATAAACACAAAGAAACTGAACAAATGAATGCAATATGCAGTGTACATGCAAACACACTGTGATCCAGTCACAGCTGTGTATGAGTAATTGCGCTCTGCGTTCATCCAAATAAATGTTTAGTCTCTCTTCAGCTGAATTCCATATGATGGTGTATCACTGACCACACAACCTCAGGGGGTAGTGAGACCCTTTGAGCTTTGTCCTGCTGTTACACACACATGTACAAACATGTGCACACACACACAGACACACAGACACAGACACACACATCTAAACACATGCATAAACGAACGAACGCATGCATGCACGTACACATGCATGAACTAACCCACAAACGCGCACACACATACAGGGAGAGAGACTGTCTGTATTAGTTACTACTACTACATTTGTGTTGTGTGTTGTATGTTTGCATTTGTGAATGTATGTTTTTTTTATGGTGTATTCAGTATCCAGTACAGAGCCAGCCATGCAAGTTTTATAGCCAAGCATACAGCATAGGTTGCCTATGACACGCTTCCTTTTGGGTTTGGAATGGGTAATATTTAGTCTGAGAAAGGAAGTATCACGTTACAGATTGGGACTTATGACTAATGTTCCCTCAATTTTTTTTAGGCACTGAGCAAATTTCACATCTGCTGAGTGCAAAATTGAACATTGTGAAAGTTCTGTGCAACTTCCAGTGCTCTTTACTGTGAACACTGAGGCTGTACCCGCTTTAAGTTACAGTTTTAACAGTGGCCAAGTAGGCTACTGTGGCTATTTGATCATAATGTAGGCCTACCAGACTACCAGAATGGCCTACCATAAAAAAAACTATGGCGAAAATGCATCCCATAACATTTTAACATGGAAATAGTTGTTAGCCTACAGTAGCAGCCAATGTGTTGTGTTCAATATAGGCCTACATTCCATGAGACTTTTGAAAAACATGCAGGGCTTGACATTAATCTGTTTATCCACTTGTCCTTCAGACAAGGAGGTGACTGAAAATGTTGTTGTGTTGTTTGATGCAAGAAACCACTTTACAAAATACAATGTATTATTATTCCCATATCATTATTAAAGAGAATCAGATACATGATGCTACCCTCTGCCTACTGGCTACTTAGCTTATTCAAGCCTGTCTCAACGCTACCCCTTTAAGACAAAAAAAAAGCTCTTTACCAGACTCGCTTTTCGAAGATGTCTAGAAATGTACAAGTTTTGTGCTCTTGTAGGAAGCAATCAATCCCCTATTGTTGACTACAAATGATCTATAACTGGACTAATAACTCACTAACTAGCAAAGGATATGAACAAAATGCACACACATGCCTACATGTAGCCCTTGCTTTGATCTCAAAACAAGTGCATTTACTCACGACCACAGCTGTAAACAGTCCAGTTCAAAGTAAATGGCACAGATCCATTTATGACAATGGTCTATTTTTCGCTAGACAAATGAGATGATTGTGCACTACAGGAAAAGGGGCTGTAGTTGAGCCCCCATTCACATCGACGGGGCTGTAGTTGAGCAAGTCGAGAGTTTCAAGTTCCTTGGTGTCCAACAAACTCTCATGGTCCAAACACACAAAAAAAGTTGTGAAGATGGCATGACAACACCTTTTCCCCCCTCAGGAGACTGAACAGATTTGGCATGGGTCCTCAGATCCTCGAAAAGTTCTGCAGCTGCACCATCAAGAGCATCCTAGACCGGTTGCATCACGGCCTGGTATGGCAAATGCTCGGCGGCATCCGACTGTAAGGCGCTACAGAGGGTAGTGCGTACAGCCCAGTACATCACTGGGGCCAAGCTTCCTGCCATCCAGGACCTATATACTAGGTAGTGTCAGAGGAAGGACTAAAAAATTGTCAAAGACTCCAGTCACCCAAGTCATAGACTGTTCTATCTGCTACCGCACTGCTACCGCACGGCAAGCGGTACCAGAGTGCCAAGTCTAGGTCCGAAAGGCTCCTTAACAGCTTCTAACCCCAAGCAATAAGACTGCTGAACAATTAATCAAATGGCCACATGGACTATTTTCATTGACCCCCCCCTTGTTTTTACACTGCTGCTACTCGCTGTTTATCATCTATACATAGTCACTTCACCCCTACCTACATGTACAAATTACCTTGACTAACCTGTACCCTGCGCATTGACTTGGTACCGGTACCCCCTGTATATAGCCTCGGTATTGTTATTTTATTGTGTTACTTAAAAAATAATAATAATACTTTAGTTTATTCAGTAAATATTTTCTTAGCTCTGTTTTCTTAAAACTGAATTGTTGGTTAAGGGCTTGTAATTAAGCATATCATGGTAAGTTCTACACCTGTTGTATTCGGCACATGTGACAAATAACATGTGATTTGATTTGATATAAGCCTACCGTAGCTCTGATTAGTTATGCCGCATCGGTCTGTGTAGAGTACGGGCTGAGTCGTGCGCAATAGAATCCTAGTCCGTTACTTTGTGCCTTCAACAAAATCTCTTGCATTGCTCATTTTGTTTCAGTATGTTGCATTGAAAGTGGCTAATATTGCATTGATTTGATCACAATTGCCACAGTAAATGGAAACACTGATAGTGTTAACTAACAGGGAAAACTGTAGAAAGTTGAATGACCCAAGCCAAGACGCAGCCCATATTTAAGGAGGAATATTAAGCACTATCCAGAGCCGTGTGTGCGTTTGTGTACGTGTGCGTGTGTGTGTGTGTTTGTGCGTGCCTGCAGACTTTTATGCTATTTATCTCAGCCAGGTCACCAGTGATACAAGTCAGTATTTGACATCCATCCATGTCTGAGGACATTGGGAGTTGACATGGAAACTGACCACTAGGGGCAACAGTGAGCGCTATTACCTTCGGATTTGCTACGAGGATTGTGGACAGGGATGGAAGATGGGTGTAAGCACCTGCCTCTGATTACCAAGGTTGCAAGTTTGAATCCAGTGATAAAAAGTTGTTTTGAGATTTTTGTTTTAAGCCTATCCCAAACCTTAAACCTTATCTTAAAAAATTCCCTTCGCAATTTGATGTTTGCAACAACTTCGAAATGTGACGGTTGAGAAACATGGATGAACGTATAATTTTGATGCGAGACTTTATCTTTGTTCCATTAGGAGTCTGCAGTCAGTTATACTCGGAAATGCTTAATGTACCATATGTACGTAAGCCATTATCTTGTGTGTGTACTTCTATGTGTGTACATACATACTGTACATTTCACAATTTCACAGGTAACAGAGTGAGTTTATCTTCTGTCTACAGTATTTCTCCCACTAATCAAACAAAGCGACACACACACATACGCACACACATACGCACACACAAACACAACACTACTGCAGAACTTCATGAATCTGACTCACACATTTACTATTACAACTTGGAATCCTATTTGGCCATAAATATGCATTTAGATTTTGCTAAAGCTCAGATGTAATCAGATAGCTATGATTCAATCATTGATGTTGGGGGCTTAAACCACTGGCATCCCGTGTTTAATTTAATGGCCTCACTGTGGGCCAAATCCCCCTGATCTACTGACTGATGCACATCCTGGGTTAGATCCCTCTGAAACAAATGGACTGTGAGGATCTGTCTGTCTGTCTGAGGAGGAGGGATGAGGAGAGATGAGGAGGCGGTCAACCTTTTGGCTCCATTTGTCTTTGTTTTGTGGACGAGTTTGGGGGAGTATGGCTGATGGGTGAGGTCGGAGGTTGTGTGTGGAGGGAAGGTTTGTGGGTATATGTGTTTATGTATCTGTGTGCGTGTGTGTGTGTGTGTGTGTGTGTGTGTGTGTGTGTGTGTGTGTGTGTGTGTGTGTGTGTGTGCGCACGTCTGCCGTATTGCTTATAGTACAATGTGCAGATTCATATTGAGTCTGACTTTTACAGCTGAGGGCATAATTGAAGTCTGTACAGATGAACAAGAAAGTGTCTGCCAAAGCCCAAAGCATCATGGGACGTGTACTGCAACACGTAGCTCCTAGGGCCGGTCATGGGCATTAGCTCTGTGGTTACACTGACGTCTTTCAGTCTCACTAGTGTTTCTGGGCCCCTCAGTCTCTCAGAGCTTATCATATGACTACATGTGCAATACCCACTTCTCTGTCCTAGTTTTGTTAGTCTTTTGTTGTTATGTTTAGTCATCTGTTTTTTTCCCCTCTTTACTTGGACTGGGACATAAGTTCAATGACTAGACAAATGCTGCTGAACAATAATTGAAGAACTCTAGTGAGGTATCACAGCATGGGAGATTAGGTCAAGATAGGGGTCATCTGTGATTTCCATGTCAAGCCAAAGGGTATTGCTGTTGTTTCTGACCTCGTTCAGTTGGGCCTGTGACAGTCTGGACTGTTTACCCTTAGTTTACCCTTATCAAGAACTATACGGATGTCCTGTCACACAAATAAGAGGACCCTCCATGACTTACACACACACACACACACACACACACACACACACACACACACACACACACACACCCGCGCACACACACAGCCAGGAAGGGGTTAAATAAGAGCAGGAAGTGAGTGGGGTTAATGAAGAGCAAGAAAAGAGTGGGGTTAATGAAGAGCAGGAAGAGAGTGGGTGAAGGCGGCATGTCAGCTGACAGGGGTCTAACCCTAGGGAGGGAATGAACATGGGGGCATAGTGTTACAAAATCACAGCATGGAAGAGAGGAGAGAGAGAGGAGGGGAGGAGAGGTAGAGACCAAGAGGGGGAAGATGAAGAGATACAGAGGGAGAGGGAAGGAGGGAAGAGTGGTTTGGAGAGGGAAAGGGGGGCAAAGATGTGTGTGTGTGAGAAAGGGAGGGAGAGGGAGAGAGGAGGGAAGGAGGGAAAGAGGGAGAAAACAAACCCAGAGAGAAAGAGAGCAAACACTCTGTGGAGTCTGGTGGAGGCTATAGGCATGTGGTGCCCCGTTGGAACCTCTTGACCAAAATAGCGGAAACCTTTTTTCTTCTTTATTCCTCCACTTGAAGAGAACGTTTTGTGGAGGAGGGTGGAACAGGAGAGCGAAAGAAGGACAGAGGAAGAGAAGGCGAGAGAGAGACTTTCACTCCTCTCCAGAGATGAACCGGGGAGGGTCCCTGCGAAGACGTCTGTCCTCCCTACGGGGGGCTTGGCGATGGAGCACAGGCTACCTGTTTAGGACGGTAGGAAAGAAGGAATGGAGGGAAGGGAAGGGAGGAGGGAGAGGGTTGGGGTACCTGTGAAGGGGGCGAGGTAGGCTACACGAATGACCTGTTCTCTTGTCTTGTGTCTCTTTTTTGTTTTTCGTCTGAGTTTTCCCGTCTTTCCTCCTGTTCTATTCATGCTCGGGTCGTTTGTTGTGGAACTTTTCTTTTTCTTTCCCTTTTCAGACCTACCAGCCCCCATCCTTTTCCTCTCTCCCCACCTCTTTCTCTCTGTTGGTTCATTTGTAAGGTCTGCTTGTAAAGCCAGGCTCCCAGATGGTTTTGATCAGGGTTCCATGGAGACCCCCCCTTGCTACCTCCCCAAACCCACCCTCCTCCTAGTTGTTGCTCAAGGGGTTATAGGTGTGTGTGTGTGGGGGGGGGGGGTGATTGAAGTATGATGAAGTGAACATTGTCTGGACATTTGATTTGGAGTTGGTTGTTGTTCTGTGATGAGGAAAGTTTGGAAATAGTTAGACTTTTATTTCACTTAGCCCCCCCCCCCCATACACACACACACTCATAAAACTGTACAGTCATTGTTTTTGACTAATTAGGAACCAATCACTTTCCCACAATTCAACGTCCCAGTCTTACAGTGTCTCTATTAGTTTTAAGTCATCAAGCTGTAGGCTAGACTGTTTGTTTTGGTCCGCCTTGTTGGTTACATCTGTCCTACCCAAGATAGTCCTTTCATTCTCTTTCTCTCTCTTTCATTTGTTTCTGTCCTCCTCTAGCGACTCTCTCTCTCCACTTGAATAGCCGTCCTGCGTTCCGACATACTGAAGCATTTAGCTTGAGAGAGAGAGAGACACAGATGTTGGGGCTACACTTTGTGTCGCTACAATCGGCCTAGCCACATGTGTACGCGGGGGACTTGTTAAAGAAAAGGGCCTTGGGAATAAGGGATAGAAGTTGTCAAAACAAATTGGCTCTGCAGGGTACTAATGAGAGAGAGAGGGTTGGAGAGAAAGAGAGTGAGAGAAGATGAGAAGAGTTCGAGGTAGAGAGAAAGAGAAAGAGAGATCTAAGATCTAGTGTGGTTAGCCAGACTAGGGCTGGGCAGTATACCGTATTTTATGATATACCGGTATTAATGCAGGGACCGGTTTAGGTTTTAACTTTATCTTCTATAAGGGTATTTGAGTGTTTGGTTTGTTAAATGTGATACGCCGTGTGTAACGTCCATTTTTATAGTTTACTTCGCTACTTGAGTCACCTCTCTCCACTCTCTCTCTCTCTCCATGGCGCTTTCCACACAGACCTAGCCACGCCCCCTGTCACTCAAGGAGTGCATTTGTTGTTCCTAGACCACAAGACTCTTGCGTTCAGTCTGCATGGTCAATGCAGCACATGCAACAATGTTGATGACATCAATGCTGTTTTCACTTTGCTTCTTAATATAAATCCACTAGCGTACTATAACGACACTATTAGTGTGTTTATTAAATCTGCACACAGCTAGTTTATCTTTTCTTAGCAAGTTGGGCCTGAATCTTGTGAGATGCTAATTGTTAGCACTAATGCTAGCTAGCTAGCTAATAAATGTACTGAGTAAGTGCAAACATATTTAGCTATACAGCCTGATAATACCAGTGATGGTGTGGACTTAAATCAGAATGTTGTTTGTATAACAGTATCTTCTAAATCAAAGAGGAATACGCAGAGCAAGAATATGTTAGCTACATGAAGTAGCTAAGAGAGAGAAAACATTCAATGTAGCCAAAGATTATAGGGTCCCCTAGGAAACACTTATCAACACTTTAGTTCCTACCCTGTCACAATAACTCCTCCCTGGCATTTTCATTCGTGGCCATGTCAAACAACACTGTATTCAAAGTGCCCACTATTATATTCTAACTATAGAAATAGAATAGTCATTCTTTTTCCATGATTCCAACAGTTCACCCAAATGTTTTGCTCTAAATCGCAAGTCAAATCGCAATTGCAATATTTGGTTAAAAATAAGTCCTAGAAATGATGAACATTATGATTTTCTGGGGGGGTTGAAGTTAAAACAATCAGAATGGAGAAATGGCCATTAAAATCACTTAGAGTATATGTGTTGCCACACTAGGGTCACAGACTATCATAAAGAAAATGTAGAACTTTTATTTTTCAAAAACATAAAATACTGTCAAATACAGTCATACCTTCCAATTTCTTTTTAAATACAGTGATATGATATTTTGGCCATATCGCCAAGCCCTCAGCCAGACTGAAGAAATGGATGATGATAGATAACATCAGGTCTTCACCTGAGCTCATGTGACCCTGCCTCCCCCTTCCCAAGAGGAGTGTATAAGTCTCTCTGATCTTTGACCTCTATGGGAGTGGATGGGAGGGCAGCCAAAGAAGTGCCGCTATAGTTATACCGGTAATGTGTATAGTACTGTAACTCTTAAATGGTCTGGGAAACTGGCCCAAAGAGAGTAAAAACAAAGACAGTAAAGAGTAAAAACAGGGACTACTCACTCTTCTCTTATAATGTGTGTTGGGAGGAATGAGAGTGTTTCGCATGATAATGATGATTCTTAGTCTATGACTGTTGTGCTCTTAGTTGTAGTATTCTTCATCTACTTACTATACATTGTTTGTGTGTATACCTCACTTTTATTGTATGTGTGTAAAAAACAATAATTTCAAATCCATTTCAGGAAATAACCATTTGTTGTAAATTATAATAACTGCCCATGGATCTGCCCCAAAACATGTGTTCACACACCAAAATAATGTGTGCGAAAGAAATGCTTTTGGTGATTTATGAGTTCAAGGTTATTTTGGGTGCTTGGTCTTTCTCGCTGTCAACCAGCTTAACTGTATGTTGGGTTTGACGTCTAACTCTTAAGTCTCCCAATTAAGAATTTTCGCTATAATGACTCATGGCTTCTATGTCTGCTTTTGTTTCAGGGTTCAACAAAGTCCACAAAGAGTATGGAGTCTCGACGCAGATCATCAAGGTAAGACCCTTTTATCACATGGTGTTCTGCAAGGTTCTTCTCTCTCTTCTCCTGTCCTCTCCTCTCCCTCCCTCCGAGCCAACTCCAACAAGGAAACCAAGTCCCCACACAGGGACTTCGAAACGTTTTAAATCCTGTCTTTCACCAATATGAAAAACCATGAAAAGGGGGATGCAATGAAAATATGAAAGTAGACTCACTCTTCAGGGATATTTCCGTGCAGTTCGTTTTACGGCTCACTCCTTCCTTCTCATTGAATCGCTCCCACGCGCAGTATAGATGTCGGATCTTCATTTGATCACTCTTTTGTTTTGGAGAATTTTCCTGATGAATGAGGAAATTCAAGAGAGCCTTGTGATTGGCTAAAAATGTACAGTTCTCTTTCTCTCCATTCGGGAGCATTCGAGTCATTGGGATCATGGCTCGCTATCTTAAAATAATGTTCTCTCTTGCTCGCAATAGGCCTAGGTCCTATTACTGCAACATTCAAATGAACAAAAATGTATCTGAAATTCAGCCATACACATCGACAACTGTCGTTTTATATAGCTTAACAACACAAGATAGTTATTGGTCTCCACTAGGCTACGACATACAAGTGTCTAGTGTATCCTAAGGTTACGAATGAAGTGTCAAAATTCAGTTCAATTGTGGCCTGGGGTGGTTTAGCAATTAGGCCACTGCCTTCATATATACTATAGGCCTAGCGTGTTTGTGTGTGTTCAATTCTGGCCCGAGTACTTCTGGCACAAATAATGCAGTCTCCAAATGGACTCGATGTAGTTAGACATTTTAAATATGGACAGGCAAGGGTAATTTCTTATTTTTTTTATAAGAAATTAGCAGACACTTTTAGATAACATAAATAGTAAACAAGTAAATAACAGTACGCCAATATTAGTTTCCATTCATACGGTGTCACAGTAGATTGCTGTGGTAAACAAGGAAAAACTTAATTGCTATTGTACAGAATGCATGTAAAATAGATAAATCGCCCTTAGTCTCTTCAAAAAGGACTACATTGTTCCATTGATAATACCAACAAGAGGACGAACGTATCTTGAAAGACTTTGGTTTCGAGCAGGACTAAGGCAGAGAGGAAGAGGCAAAGCGAGATGGGTCATTCTTGCCAAATAAGCCCAAACCGTTTCTATGGGCTTAATATGCAGACCTAAGCTTGTCGCCTGCCTTCCTGCCTTTGGGATGATTCATATTGTTAGGGCGGAGACATGAGCATCTCGTCATTGAATACTGATGTCTTACTAAGGTAACACTGACATCACCTTTTAGGGAGTGGTAGAGGTGACCAATAATGGTTGCAATTGAGATCAGCTGTGCGGGTGAATCCAGTGCGTATTGATGGTTTAACGAGACATCAGTTGGTGATAATCTAGTGCCATCAATGGTTGTAATTGGCCCATTATTAATTAATTATACTCCTATAGGCTACATTTTGTAGGCTACCCGTTAGCCTATCAATAGTCACATAATGAAAGGTGTGAAACCCAATAATCTACTGTTTGTGTTTCCTTGACTAAATTGATGAGCTGATTTGGGCCATCAGTTGATTGACAGATATATACCTACTGTAGAACGATATCATTTCAAGTACAGTGCATTCGTAAAGTATTCAGACCCCTTCCCTTTTTCCACATTTTTTTACGTTACAGCCTTATTCTAAAATGGATGAAATCTTTTTTTTCTTCATCAATCTACACACAATACCCCATAATGACAAAATGAAAACAGGTTTTTAGACATTTTTGCAAATGCATTAAAAATAAAACTTGATTGGAGTCCACCTGTGGTAAATTCAATTGATTGGACATGATTTGGAAAGGCACACACCTGTCTAAATAAGGTCCCACAGTTGACAGTGCATGTCAGAGCAAGAACCAAGTGATGAGGTTGAAGGAATTGTCCATAGAGCTCCGAGACAGGATTGTGTCGAGGCAAAGATCTTAAATGAAAGAAGTTTGGAACCACCAAGATTCTTCCTAGAGCTGGTCACCGGTCAATCAGGAGAGAAGGGCCTTGGTCAGGGAGGTGACCAAGAAACTGATGGTCACTCTGACAGCGCTCTAGAGTTCCTCTGTGGAGATGGGAGAACCTTCCAGAAGGACAACTATCTCTGCAGCACTCCACCAATCAGGCCTTTATAGTAGAGGGGCCAGACGGAAGCTACTCCTCAGTTAAAGGCACATGACAGCCCGCTTAGAGTTTGCCAAAAGGCACCTAAAGGACTCTCAGACCATGAGAAACAAGATTCTCTGGTCAGATGAAACCAAGATTGAACTCTTTAGCCTGAATGCCAAGCGTCACGTCTGGCGGAAGCCTGGCACCATCCCTACAGTGAAGCATGGTGGTGGCAGCATCATGCTGGGGGAGAGGTTTTTCAGCAGCAGGGACTGGGAGACTATTCGGGATTGAGGGAAAGATGAAGTTCCTTGATGAAGTACAGAGAGATCCTTGATGAAAACCTGCTCCAGAGCGCTCAGGACAAAGATCATTTGGGAAGCTAAAAACAGGAGATTTACCTTTTTCTGTCAGATTCTACCTAGCCATTTGATATTCACTTGTCCTCAAAACACAATTTCAACAGCAGACTGATATCTTAGAAATACTTATCTTACTCCAGAAATATATATTACAAAGGCAGAAGGTAGTTAAAGTGTCACTTACCTCTGATCGAGTCTGGCTAAGAACCCAAGAAAAAAAATCTGAGGACAAAAATGAAGACAAAAATATATGCCTCACTTCAAGAGCCATGGCGGAGATAAAACTGTGTTTGACGGACAACGTTGAGAGCCAATGGACTTAGAGATTTGATGACAAGATATTTTGAATACATTTCATTGGTCAAGGGGTTGTGAAAACGTTCATACAGTACAGACGTAAAGGGAAACCAATAATATCGATTCATGAAAAAAAAATATATCACAACATTTGGTTAGGACGATTTAATCTGACAGCAACAATATAATAATATAAATCTAAGTAACTAAAGTGACATATTTGGTAAATTGTAACGGAGTAAAAAGTAAGTTACTTCCATCAGAAATTACTTCAGTAAGAGTACAAATACAGTGCACAGAGAGTAACTCCAAAAGTACTACTTCCTCAAAAATGTTTAAGGGTATTAGTAGACTGAATTTGAACCCATGCCTACTCTGGCATATGTGCGCAGTTGTCAGCAGCTGTCAGCAGGGATAACCATGAATTTATTTAGCCTCTTGCTTGCCTTGAACATATAATAAAACAATTGATGTAAAAAAATAAGAAGATTTTCCCTAATGAAAAATACATCTACCCCCTGCAAATATTGTCAATTTATTATAATCCACCTAAGAATTCACATGAGACACGCTGAAGCCTGCACGTAGCCTACATAGGCTACTTGAACTGACGCCCAGTGGATCTGCAGTCTAAATTATTGTATAGCCTACAAACACCGCTTCTAGCTGCCCCCTGGTGTCGATTCTAAATATTAAATAAACATTCAAATCCTCCTGCTGCAGGACTTTTTTCCTCCTGCGACGAAATGGGACATATTAAGATCCGACATCTGTAGGATAGCAGGCCTTGTCCCATGTTTTACTGACAGGGCCTAAACGTTTTTCACATTAACCCCACCAAGGATGTCGACCAAGGCTTGCGTCCATTTTATTAGACCCTATTGGTCTGTCTCTGTAGCAGCTATCAATGTGCAGAGCTTATTTTGGATACAGGACTCTTTTGTTTCCTTGCCAAAAAAAGCATTAACATCATAGGGTGAAGCAGTAATGTAATATAGCACTGCTGTGTACTTTTTTGAGATTTCCGAGACCATTTGTTAGACATTTTTACAGAGCTCCAAATATGAGGCAATGCATTGTGAGAGAGGCATGCTGCAAACAGAAGTTGGTATTATCCATTTGTGTCAAGGGAACAACCCCTAGCTAACCAGCAAGCCCTGGAAATAACCTAGCAATGCTATTGTGCAGATATATAGCTAGCTTACTCTTTTATGTGTAAGATTCTTCCTGGCATAACATATGTTGTCAGTTTGTGCTTTACTAGCATATACTACAAGACAAAGATACAACAGAAGTGACGTTTTTAATAATGATGCAGCTGTATAAAACATTGAGAAACAAAATCAACCAATCATGTGCTCCCTCTGGCTCTCCACATTACCGTCAAAGCAACATACACACACAATTATTATCACACATATTCACTCACATTCTCCTCATCACACGCTATATAGGACGTCTATCATGAACGTGTTATCTGCAGTGGCAATAGCAGAGCTATTTTTCACCGGCTATGTTTGTTCAAATGTGTAAATGCGATCAGTGCAGCTGCGTAATTGAGCGCAGCGAGATATGCGCTGGGCAGATAAAGTGAAAGAAGGCTGTCGGTCTGGTCTGTAGCTAAGGCAGCGCTGATGAGAAGCAGATTGGAGCCCAGTGCATGCTGGTGTACCTGGAGGAGACCCAAACCGCAACTCTATAAGCTGTATACCCTCAAGGAGTAGGAGAGAGAGAGTGAGAGACTATGGGGGGGTGGACTGAAAGATAGTAAGATAAGAGAGTGTATGAAGCACATAATAAGAGTAGGGAGAGTGAGAAAGGACAAATCATACAGTATATTTGTTTAGTAGAGAACCTTTTGGATATATTGCTTTGTCTATTATTTCTTTTGACTACTAAGGTTGTTTCTCATAGTGCCAGATGTACAACATGTTTGCACTGTTAAACCAGTCTATTTCCTGGTAGCAGACACATGAGCAATATCCTCCAACTCGACATTCCAGAGTTGAGACGTGGGAAATATTTCTAGTAGACGCTCAATCGCTCTCTCTGAGCCATATGCTCTCCCAGTCAGTTTCAGGCTTGCTCCTGATTGCAGTCCGGACACATCAGATTGGGAAAAAGGCATGTGGTCGCTCTGCCCCAACTCGTTCTTCACGAGTGACCAAAATGTTTTGTTTGGTCTGCTGAGGCGCACACTCGCGGAATGCGGAATAGCTTCATATCAGGCTTTGTTTATCCCTCGAATCAATCTCTTTCCACTCTGTTTTCGTCCGAGTGGTTCCCAAGCGAAACATACATGTTTAATGTACTGCATTTTGTGCATGTGTGTGTTTAATGTACTGGACAGCTGTTGGAGTTTGGAGGCTACCATGACCCCACAGTGATTTAGTGAAATGGGATTTAACAAAGACTCTGGCCGGTATTCAGTCAGTTGCAGATAGTGGGTTATAGTGGGTTTTACGGATAGCCCTTTGCATAGTAGACAGTCTCTTTCTCTCTGTCTTTATCTTGATCTTCTCTGTTCTCTCTCTCTCTCTGTATTACATTCTAAATATACTTTATTGGCATGGAAGGAACAATCCAATTTTGCCAAACCAATGCAATACACACAGAAAAGTAGCTCTAAGTCAACTATTTTGTCATTGAAATTGACTTGACATTGACGTTACCCTGCCTCCCTTACTGTAATTTAATTTGCAAAGCTTTATTGCCATGGAAAGTGTAAAAAATACAGTTTTATCTCTCTCCCCTCCCCTCTCCCTACCCCAGGAGTGTGAGTCTGCTGCAGGCCCTGGAGGAGAGCTATGAGGTGGACCTGGTCTACATCACCGAGCGGATCATCTCCGTCTCCTTCCCCAGCTGCGTGGAGGAGACCAGCTACGCCTCAAACCTCCGCGAGGTGGCCTCCATGTTGCGCTCCAAACACCAAGACAACTACCTAGTAAGGGCCGCCCCACTGATCAAGGATCAGCTCGCCCTACCAATACATAGGCTGAAAGGGGATCAGTCCCCTCTGGCAAAGTGTTTGTTTCGCAGTAGAGTAAAAAGAAAAGAAAGAAATGGAAAAGAAAAGATTTAAACATTTAAACTTTTTCAGCTCTTCAACCTCAGCGAGAAACGGTATGACATCAACCAGCTCAACCCAAAGGTGTTGGACTTTGGCTGGCCAGACCACCACGCTCCTGCCCTGGATAAGATTTGCAGTATCTGTAAGGCCATGGACACCTGGCTGAGCGCAGACAGTCACAATGTGGTGGTGATACACAACAAGGTGAGATAGTGATACTATACTCTAACTAAAGCCCTCACAAGCATATTGAGAAACATTGCAGCTATCATATCAGGGCTTTGTACTGTTTATGCTGCTCTGAGACAGTAGATGGCGTTCTCAGGCCATTGTCTCCTTTCCAATATATACGGAAGTTTACATACACTTAGTCATTAAAACTAGTTTTTCAACCATTCCACAATTTTCTTGTAAACAAACTATAGTTTTGACAAGTCGGTTAGGACATCTACTTTGTGCATGACACAGTAATTTTTTCATCAATTGTTTACAGACAGATTATTTCACTTATTATTCACTGTATCACAATTCCAATGGTTCAGAAGTGTACATACATTAAATTGACTGTGCTTTTAAACAGCTTGGAAAATTCCAGAAAATTAAGTCATGGTTTTAGAAGCTTCTGATAGGCTAATTGACATCATTTGAGTCAGTTGGAGGTGTACCTGTGGATGTATTTCAAGACCTACCTCCAAACTCAGTGCCTCTTTGCTTGACATCATGGGAAAATCAAAAGAAATCAGCCAAGACGACAGAAAAACATTGTAGACCTCCACAAGTCTGGTCCATCCTTGGGAGCAATTTCCAAATGCCTGAAGGTACCACGTTCATCTGTACAAACAATAGTACGCAAGTATAACCACCATGGGACCACACAGCCATCATACCGCTCAGGATGGAGACGTGTTCAGTGTCCTAGAGATGAACGTACTTTGGTGCGAAAAGTGCAAATCACTCCCAGAACAACAGCAAAAAAAAAGAAAAAAGCAAAGGACCTTGTGAAGATGCTGGAGGAAACAGGTACAAAAGTATCTATATCCACAGTAAAACGAGTCCTATATCGACATAACCTGAAAGGCCGCTCAGCAAGGAAGAAGCCACTGCTCCAAAACCGCCATAGAAAAGACAGACTACGGTTTGCAACTGCACATGGGGACAAAGATCATACTTTTTGGAGAAATGTCCTCTAGTCTGATGAAACAAAAATAGAACTGTTTGGCCACAATGACCATCGTTATGTTTGGAGGGAAAAGGGGGAGGCTTGCAAGCCGAAGAACCCCATCCCATCCGTGAAGCACGGGGTGGCAGCGTCATTTTGTGGGGGCGCTTTGCTGCAGGAGGGACTGGTGCACTTCACAAAATAGATGGCATCATGAGGAAGGGAAATGATGTGGCTATATTGAAGCAATATCTCAAGACATCAGTCAGGAAGTTAAATAAAGCTTGGTAGCAAATGGGTCTTCCAAGTGGACAATGACTGCAAGCATACATAAAGTCAAGGTATTGGAGTGGCCATCACAAAGCCCTGACCTCATTCCTATTGAAAATTTGTGGGCTGAACTGAAAAAGTGTGTGCAAACAAAGAGGCCTACAAACCTGACTCAGTTACACCAGCTCTGTCAGGAGGAATGGGCCAAAATTCCCCCAACTTATTGTGGGAAACTACCCGAAACGTTTGACCCAAGTTAAACAATTTAAAGGCAATTGAGTATATGTAAACTTCTGTCCCACTGGGAATGTGATGAAAGAAATAACTTACTTCAAGTTCAACTGTATCTTCTGAATGACCAATATATCAAAGGAATACTTCCTGATTGCTAATCCTTATTTGATGTTCTTTCTGCAGGGGAACCGAGGGCGAACAGGAGTGGTGGTGGCAGCATACATGCATTACAGCAACATATCAGCCAGGTGAACACATAGCCCATGAGACTTAATGGCACAATCCACAAGAGAGATGGGGGGAGTAAAGAGAGAGAGGGTGTGAGAGAGAGAGAGGGTGCGAGAGAGAGAGGGTACGAGAGAGAGAGAGGATGCGGGAGAAGTTGCGAGAGAGAGAGAGAGAGGGGGCGAGAAATATATAGAGGGATATATAGAGGGTGCGAGAGTATAGAGAGAGAGGGTGCGAGAGAGAGAGAGGGTTCGAGAGCGAGAGAGGGTGCAAGAGAGAGAGGGTGCGGGAGAGGGTGCGAGAGGATGCGAGAGAGAGAGAGAGGGTGCAAGAGAGAGAGGGTGCGAGAGAGGTTGCGAGAGATGAGAGAGAGAGAGGTTGCGAGAGATATAGAGGGTGCCAGAGGTATAGAGGGTGCGAGAGATATAGAGGGTGCGAGAGAGAGAGGGTGCGAGAGCGGGTGCGAGAGCGTGCGCGAGAGCGGGTGTGAGAGCGGATGCGAGAGAGAGTGCCAGAGAGAGAGTGCGAGAGAGAGAGAGAGAGAGAGAGAGAGAGGGTGAGAGAGAGGGTGCGAGAGAGAGAGAAGGTGCGAAAAAGAGAGAGGGTGCGAGAGAAAGAGAGGTTGCGAGAGATATAGTGGGTGCGAGAGATATAGAGGGTGCGAGAGAGAGGATACGAGAGAGAGGTCACTAGAGAGAGCTTACGAGAGAGAGGGTGCGAGAGAGAGAGGATGCGAGAGAGGGTGTGAGAGAGAGAGAGTGCAAG
Source organism: Salmo trutta (assembly GCF_901001165.1). Lineage (NCBI taxonomy): Eukaryota > Metazoa > Chordata > Actinopteri > Salmoniformes > Salmonidae > Salmo > Salmo trutta. The sequence continues at coordinate 35,423,236 of NC_042976.1, read as the reverse complement.
AGAAGGGAGAGGGTGCAAGAGAGCGAGAGAGCGAGAGGGTGTGAGAGAGAGAGGGTGTGAGAGAGAGAGGGTGCGAGCGAGAGAGAGTGCGAGAGAGAGAGAGAGAGAGAGAGAGAGGGTGCGAGAGAGAGAGAAGGTGCGAAAAAGAGAGAGGGTGTGAGAGAGGGTGCGAGAGAAAGAGAGGTTGCGAGAGATATAGAGGTTGCGAGAGAGAGGATACGAGAGAGAGGTCACTAGAGAGAGCTTACGAGAGAGAGGGTGCGAGAGAGAGAGGATGCGAGAGAGGGTGTGAGAGAGAGAGAGTGCAAGAGAAGGGAGAGGGTGCAAGAGAGCGAGAGAGCGAGAGGGTGTGAGAGAGAGAGGGTGCGAGCGAGAGGGTGCGAGAGAGAGAGAAGTTTTGAGAGAGAGGGTGCAAGAGACAGAGGGTGCGGGAGAGAGAGAGGGTGCGAGAGAGTGAGCGAGAGGGTTCGAGAGATAGAGAGAGAGAGGGTGCGAGAGAGAGGATGCAGGAGAGGGTGCGAGAGAGAGAGGGTGGGAGAGAGAGAGAGAGGGTGTGTGAGAGAGAGAGA